>NW_015650717.1:759023-765900 GCF_001515625.1 Sinocyclocheilus rhinocerous
TATATATATATATATATATATATGTATGTATGTATATATGTATGTATATATACATACACATATTTGCATAAAGCATCCATATTTGTCCATGCCCATGTTGATTAGAGTATTAAAAACTTGAAAAGTATTAATTTAAGGTACATTTAGAACAGATAAAAATGTGCAATTAAGTTGCGATTGATCACGAGTTAACTCATGACAATCATGCGAATAATCGCAATTAAATATTTTAACCGATTGACAGCCCTAGTTAAAATCAATAAGTTACTGAGTGAAAAGTATGTAATCATGTAATCAATAAACAAGCAATCTGATTATGAGTATTTAAAATGTAATACAATCTATTACACATACACAAAAACGAACATAATAATTTGGAATAATTAAGATTGTTTAATGTTTTTGAACCAGGGCTGCATTTATTTGATTAAAATTACAGTAAAAAGAGTAATATTGTGAAATACTATTACAATTTAAAAGAACAGTTTTCCATTATAATATAAAGGAATAAATGACATTTTAAAATATATTTAAATAAATTTTTTTAAATTCTAATTCTGTTATGACTGTTTTTACTGTATTTTTATTAATCTGGATTACATAATCATTAATTAGATAAGTATCACTTTTTATTTTTCCTCTTTCCTATTACTTGTTTCGCTTCTGTTTCAGTTTTTATAACCATTTCTTACTATGTGTAAGTAAGTTGTTGTTTTTTAGCATGTGTGTTTGGCAGTGTTATTTTTTAGGATTACTGATAAACTACTGTCGTTTGATTTGTATTATTTGCATTTGTTATTTATTTTAATTTGAGTTACATTATGTCTGAATTTATTATGTCTATATAGGTCTTTTATTAAGTTTTTAGCTGTATTTAATTTGAGTTATTTTAATACTCCAACAAACTAAATGGAAATGAAATAATATATATATTGAATTTATAAATGTGTATGTACATATACAGTATATATGTATGTGTGTGTGGTTGTACATACACATATGTAGTTGTTTTTTTGGTGTTTGGCTTAGTGTTATGTTAGAATCATTATTATACTCTTATACCATTTGTTCTTCAATATTTTGAATTGTTTTTAGTTTTATATTTGTTTTTCATTTAAATGTTAAGTTTTGAAATTTTGTTGTATGCATTTGTCATTTTTATTTAATCTCTTTATTTTTAAAACGTGTATAGGTAATATTTATAAAGTTTTAGCTAGTTTTGGATCTGTTTTTAGTTGTTTTAATACTACAATTGATTGCTTCTGTTGTCTTTGGATAACTAAATGACTAAATAAATAAATAAATAATCACATTCCAAAAATAAAGTACTTATAATTAGTATAATTAGAGTATAAAACGCTCATAATCAGATTACATACATGATTACATACCATTCATAGTAAATTATTCGAAATGTATTGATTTGAACTAATTCTTTCTTCTAATTTAAAGGGGTCATATGATGCGATTTCATTTTTTCCTTTCTCTTTAGAGTGTGAAAGATGAATGCGGCCAAGTACAGGGATATCCTGGATGAAAACCTTCTCCAGAGTGCTCAGGACCTCAGACTGGAACTAAGGTTTACCTTCCAACAAGACAATGACCCTAAGCACACAGCTAAAATAACGAAGGAGTGGCTTCACAACAACTCTGTGACTGTTCTTGAATGGCCCAGCCAGAGCCCTGACTTAAACCCAATTGAGCATCTCTGGAGAGACCTAAAGATGGCTGTCCACCAACGTTTACCATCCAACCTGACAGAACTGGAGTGGATCTGCAAGAGGGAATGGCAGAGGATCCCCAAATCCATGTGTGAAAAACTTGTTGCATCTTTCCCAATAAGACTCATGGCTGTATTAGATCAAAGGGGTGCTTCTACTAAATACTGAGCAATGGGTCTGAATACTTAGGACCATGTGATATTTCCGTTTTTCTTTTTTAATAAATCTGCAAAAATGTCAACAATTCTGTGTTTTTCTGTCAATATGGGGTGCTGTGTGTACATTAATGAGGAAAAAAAATTAACTTAAATGATTTTAGCAAATGGCTGCAATATAACAAAGAGTGAAAAATTTAAGGGGGTCTGAATACTTTCCGTACCCACTGTATGTATGTATGTATGTGTGTGTGTGTGGTTGCACATACACATATATGTAGTTGTTTTTTTGGTGTTTGGCTTAGTGTTATGTTAGAATCATTATTATACTCTTATACCTTTTGTTCTTTACTATTTTGAATTGTTTTTAGCTTTATTTTTTTTTGTTTTTCATTTAAATGTTACGTTTTGAGATTTTGTTGTATGCATTTGTCATTTTTATTTAATCTCTTTATTTTTAAAATGTGTATAGGTAGTATTTATAAAGTTTTAGCTTTTAGTTTTGGATCTGTTTTTAGTTGTTTTAATACTACAATTGATTGCTTCTGTTGTCCTCATTTGTAAGTCGCTTTGGATAAAAGCGTCTGCTAAATGACTAAATAAATAAATAAATAATCACATTCCAAAAATAAAGTACTTATAATTAGATTATATGATGTATAAAACGCTCATAATCAGATTACATACATGATTACATACCATTCATAGTAAATTATTCGAAATGTATTGATTTGAACTAATTCTTTCTTCTAATTTAAAGGGGTCATATGATGCGATTTCATTTTTTCCTTTCTCTTTAGAGTGTTACAAGCTCTTGGGAAGTAGATTGGTCTCTCTAAGCGAGATCCCAATTCGTCGGTCATCCGACGTGACGTCGAGAGTGACCGACTAGAAAGGGAACAAATAAAATACATTAAATTTTAGTAAGATTTTGTTATTTTTATGTATTTATTATTTTACATTTTTATGTCTAAATTAAGTATCATCTTTTCATCAATCCATGAAACCTGATGTAATGTAATGTTTAATTTATTTCGTGTTGTTGAAGTATGGAACATATATTTTTCGATTTCTATTTTTATATCAGTTTGGTGCGAAATAAACCTATTCAAAACTATGTGATAAACGATTTAGGTCAAAAGTAATGTAAAGGAAATCAAAAAGTAGTCTGAATAGATTACTTAAAATGTGTAATCTAGATTACAGGTCACACTTTAAGGTCCAATTCTCACTATTAACTATGACTTTTTGCCTCAATAAATGCCTACTTTGCTGCTTATTAGTGCTGTCAAATGATTAATCGCGATTAATCGCATCCAAAATAAAAGTTTTTGTTTAAATAATATATGTGTGTATACTGTGTATATTTATTATGTATATATAAATACAAACACATGCATGTATATATTTAAGAAAAATATGTTGTTTATATATTAAATATTTATATATAATACAACAATATAAATATATACATGTATATACTTGTAAATATTTTCTAAATACATACTATATTTCTATTTTCTAAATATATACTATACTATATAGAGTGTGTGTGTATTTATATATACATAATAAATAAACACAGTACACATACATATATTATGTAAACAAAAATTTTTATTTTGGATGCGATTAATCGCAATTAATCTTTTGACAGCACTACTGCTTATTAATGGTTAAGGTAGTTGTCAAGTTTAGGTATGGGGTAGGATTATTAAAATATGTTCATGCAGAATAAGGCATTAACATGTGCATTGTAAGTACTAATATATGCTAGCAATATGCATGGTAGTTAATACTGAGAATTGGTCCTTAATATAAAGTGTTACACACACACACACACACGCATAAATACACATTTTTAATTTAGAAGGTGTTGTGCTATATCCTCTATAATTATTTTTATTTCCACTGACTGAACGATATAAACTTGCTGGCGTCTCACTTTGCCCCCAGTGAGTTTACAGCGCACAGTCATAAATCAGCTGGAGAGAATCAATAGAAATAAATAAGAAAGTAGCCCACAGGGACGAACATTAACCCCCACCTACCAATTTTATGGGTTGCTACGTTTTCCAGCTTTATAGCTTCGATACATCATAAATAAAGGCTGGTTACCAAAAATGTGTATTTACAAAAATACCTCAATAGTGTCTGTCAAATGAAAGAACTGCTAAGCATGAGGGGACATATTTTGTTTTTGTATTTTTTAGATTGGCATATTACGTAATTTTTAGTATTTACATTTAATAATTGATTATAATAAAAAGACATTAAAATTACAAATAAATAATTTGCACAAATCCATCCATAGCCTTTTTTCCCTTTTTTAGACTTTCAAAGACATTGTGTTGGGTATTCCAGAAGCCCTCAGGTATTAAAATAATAAAAATGTTTTGTTTATGTTAAGAAACTTAAAAAAGGAGAATGTTTCTGTTCTGAGCGCATGGAACATATTGTCAATGTTTTAAGTGGAACTGCTGGTCTCTATAGACAGGCGCTTCACAGAGATGCTGTAATCTTCTGCAGTATCTAAATAGCTTGCACCTCATGCTGCGCTCAACCATAGAAATGCACAGATGGCAAAGTGAAAGCACCTTCCCTTGAAAAGTGCGGAGCTCGACTGAACATGAACCTCAGTGAATCCGCAAGAGGAGACTATGCAGGCATGTGGAAAAATCCACTGTCAATCACAGGTTAGGTTAATTAAAGGGATACTCCACCAAAAATGTACCTTTTGTCAGCATTTACTCACCCTCGTGTTGTTCTAAACCGGTATAAATACAAAAGAATATATTTTGAAGAATGTTTCTGGTCCCCATTGACTTCCATAGTATTTTTTTTTCCATACTATGGAAGTCAATGACTACCAGTAACTGTTTGGTTGCCAACATTCTTCAAAATATCTTCTTTTGTGCTCAACAGAAGAAACTCATACAGGTTTGGAATAACTTGAGCGTGAGTAAACCATGACAATTTTCAATTATGGGTGAACTATTCCTTTAAAAATAATGGTTCTCTTTGAAGCGATTCAGCTCAGTAAAAGTTACTATAAGCATAAAAGCTATGATGTTGATTCTAATTACCATTTTAAATTTTTAATAACTTTATATAACTTATAACAAATAACTTCTGATACCAACTATAACAATCACCAACAACTCAAATATCAAATATATTTAAAGTTCACCAATGTTTATGCCCCAAAAACCATGAACAACACTAAGCCAGACTATGTTTTGTAAATTATTGGATGCGGAGACCAATATTATTGAAATTATTTACTGTTATTCAAAATATTTAATTGTTTTAATTAATATATTATATATTTCAATTTTAATTGAATTGTTCATTTTTAAAGACATTTTAATTTTATTTTATTATTTTTTGTCTCGTTTTGTTGTGTTATGTTGTATTTTATTTTATTTTATTTTACCATGCTGGATCACGACAAGTCCAATGTGCAAACACAAGGAATAAAAATATGACAAAAATTATGATTTTTCATTACTTCTGTTGAAAATTACATCAGCTGAACATTTTACTATTTATACAGAGGTGTTATTTTGTACTTGTAAATTGAAATTAAGTAAAAACACTGTGGATATCTCCAGGACATCCGTCTAAATTGCTCTTTTATATCAAGTTCCTTTAGTACAGATTTGAGTTATGAGATTCTGTGACCTTATAAGATAATAAAATGCTGTTTCAGCATGGGATGCACTAAAGTCATCATAACACATCCCTTGATGGGCTTCCATACACACTAAACACACTGCAAATCACAGAGGAGATATAATCTTTATGGCTCTGAACTCGCTAGCAGTTTGCAGAGGACAATAACAATACGGTAGAAAACCGATTGTATTACGACTGTGGCCTGCAAACTATCGGTGATATAGGTGAGAAGTTATTTACTACAAAGTCTACACATTGGCCTTGAAACAAGGTAGTAAAACTGAATATAGGGTACAAAAGGGGTGTCATGTGATATCCTGGTAACATCTGTTAGACCTTCAGAGCCAGATGCTGCAACCTGCATTCATCCAGCGTGCCATCAGTTTGTGCTAGTCAGCAGGACGTTTTGTCACCAGCTGTGAGATTCCCATGTCAAAACCAAGTGTTTGCATAGGTCGGCCTTGATATAATAATGTCTGAAAGAATTACTTCATTCTTCTGCCACAGTCTAATCGTGGAGACTTGTGTGACATTGAACGGTATTTTGCGGTTAAATAACAACGCAGCTTTGTGTATTATGAACCAGATGATGGTGAAAAAAAGTGTGTCAGCATATTGTGGGCCCAGAAAAGATTCACTTGGACCAAACCCAAGATGCAAAGCAAGTTATTTTGAAGAGTATTTTGATCAGAACAGATGTCTGGTGTTGTAAGTCACGGTGTTTGCATGACCCCTTTTTCTGCAGAGCCATTAAAGGCTATACATCAAAGCTATGAGAAATTAAAGCATATGGTGCAGTGCAAAAACATGGCAGATTTGGTGTCCCATTACTTGTTTTTAAAGCATTAGTGGCACAAATCCCATGTATTTTTGTTGTGTTATGAACAATTAGATGTGCTTGATAAACTATTATGTAATGTAAAACTAATATAGAATGAAAAGTAGCTTGTTTTAAAGGAGACATATTATGCCCCTTTTTTACAATATGTAATATAAGTCTCTGGTGTGCCCAGAATGTGTCTGTGAAGTTTCAGCTCAAAATACTCCACAGATCATTTATTATATCAAGCTTGTTTTAAAGGAGACATATTATGCCCCTTTTTTACAATATATAATATAAGTCTCTGGTGTCCCCAGAATGTGTCTGTGAAGTTTATTACAGCTCGGACCTGCTAAAAAACATCTGTTTTGATTCTGATTATCATGTTTATCGCGCTGAAATCATGCGTTTTAAACCATTCTGATCCGTTTAAACTTCTGATATACGGTTTTCTGAGAGCACACATCCGAAGCACACGGACAGAAAGCTGCTGTCACAGCATG
>NW_015650717.1:765956-768755 GCF_001515625.1 Sinocyclocheilus rhinocerous
TATGTCTGTGAAGGAAAACAGCCGGGAAATAATATGCTTGTTTATTTTAGATCTGTGTGGCAGCAGTAATATACATTAAATAAATCAATCCACTGCTCTCTTGTCTCCTCTGAGGCTGGGACTGTAAATAGTGTTCTGTGCTCATCTGTGCAGCCAAAGACAGAACAGTTAGCATGTTTTGCTCAAACTTTCGCCATGGCAATACACTGTTGTCACTTGCAAAATCAAAATGACGGTGCCATGGGTGGAAACGTGCAGATTAAGGGGTGGTAATATTATGATGAGATCCCTTTGTCACGTAACCAAGGGAGCGAAATCAGACGAGCTCGTTTTTTCAGACGCTTGCAGAAAAAGGCTTACCAAAACAAAGTTACTGGGTTAATTTTTTTCACGTTTCCTTGGTTGGTAGATGCACTGGGGACCTGATTATAGCACTTAAAACCTGGAAAAGTCAGATTTTGACTTACCATACAAAACTGTATGGTACTATAGTCTTCAAAGAGAACCAGCAGAGAGGTCTGTGTTGTAAATGTTGAATATCACGATGAGAAAATTATCAGCTTTTGAACAAAACAACAAGACAGACCTCATTAGACAGAACAGTGGAGGCTAAATGTTAGCTGACCTGTTTCAAGCACAAAGGCGTCCTCAGGGTGTGTCAGAGTGCATGTAAGCATGCGTGTGTGAAAACATGAGCACATAAGTATGCATGCACGTGTGCACAATCACTCACACACACACACACACACACACACACACACCTTGTGTGGTGAATAGAAGGACACATACAAACAATAACAACATGACCAGATGATGATCAAAGCACTCAGAACACGGTCAGAAAATACAGAAGAAAACCTGTGTCACGACTGTAGAATGACACTATGGAACAACACCAGTTAGCCTACTTCACTGCAGCTACATGATATGATACATTTACAGGCTGAATATGGTTATGCTACTTTTATAATATCCTCTACTGATGAGGATTCAAAAATCAAGTGTTAATGAAGTAGCAATCTTAATATATCTGACTAAATAAATAAATAAACAAGTAAATAAATTCAACAAAACCACCTGGAAGGGTGGCCAAGTTTTAAAATATGTTATTTTTTAGTCATGCATCAGTCATTCATGTCTTACCAGTAAGAAATGTTTTTTAAAGAATTCTCTTCTGCTCACAAAGCCTGCATTTATTTGATCCAAAATACAGCAAAAGCAGTAATATTATGAAATAATTTTACTATTTAAAATAACTGCTTTCTATTTGAATATATTTTAAAATGTAATTTATTCCTGTGACCAAAGCTACATTATCAGCATCATTCTCCAGTCTTCAGTGTCACATGATCCTTCAGAAATCATTCTATATTATCATCATCAATATTTAAAACAATTGTGTAAATTTTTTCAGGTTTCTTTGATGAATAGAAAGATCCAAAGATCTTTTCCAAAGATCTCATATCTCTATTTCAGATAAATGCTGTTCTTCTGAACTTTCTATTCAAAGAAACTTGAAAAAAATCTACTCAGCTTAATAATAATAATATTAATAATACATTTTTGAGTAGCAAAACATAATATTAGAATGATTTCTGAAGAATAAAAAGCTTTTGTAACATTATACACTATACCATTCAAAAGCCTGAAGTTATAGATGTTATAGAAATTAATACTTTAATTTAGCAAGGATGCGTTCTTTCACCTCTTTTATTTGTGCTTTATACTAATGAGTGTCATACGCAACTAGAGAGGCGTCATATCATCAAGTTTGCGGATGATTCAGTGATTGTTTCCCATTTAAATAGTTAGGATCTTGATCATGGTCCTGTACTGGCAGATTTTATTGATTGGTGTAATTTGTCCTTTCTGGACATTAATGTATTTAAAACTAAAGAGATGATTATAGATTTTAGGAAGAATCCTACAGTCATCTCTCCTGTGGTCATTAATGCTCATGTTGTTGAGGTTGTACGTCAGTTTAAATACCTTGGTACTGTAATAGATGAAAAGTTGACCTTTGAGGCTCATGTGGATGCTGTGTGTAAGAAAGCCCACCAGCGTATGTTTTATCTGTGGAAGCTTTGTAGTATTAATGTGGACAGTACTTTCATGAAGATGTTTTACTCTTGTTGTATTGAATCTGTCATTACTTTCTCATTTGTGTGTTGGTATGGGTCACTTAATGTAAAAAACTGAAATAGATTGCAGGGTATTGTTAAAGTGTGTGGTAAGATTGTTGGCACCACTTTAAATGATTTGAACGACTTGTATAAGGTCAGGACTTTGAAGAAGGCTGAGTTAATTATGAATGATCCTGTCACGTAACTGCTACTGTGAAGGAGCGCGGAGCAAGGAACGAGGAGACGAGATGTACATCAACAAGGAGACTTTAATTACATCCAGGGAACCAGGAAAACACACGTAGCAGGAGAGGTTGACATATACAATACTGGACAGAGAACTCAAAACAGGAAACACTTTAAATACACATGACTAGAGGATGGGATGACGAGACACACCTGGAACTAATGAAACAATAATTAAACATGAGGGAAAACTGGGTCATGGAACACGTGGGGAGCAAAGAGCCATGGCGGGTGAGGCAGTTCGGGGGGCCATGGCGGAGCAAGCAGGCTAGGAAGCCATGGCAGAGCAGGCAGTTCAGGAGGCCATGGCAGAACAGGGAGCTCGGAGAGCCATGGTGGAGCAGACAGTTCAGGAGGCCATGGCGGAACAGGGAGCTCGGGGAGCCATGGTGGAGCAGACAGTTCGGGGCGCCATGGTGGAGCAGGCAGT
>NW_015650717.1:768963-811354 GCF_001515625.1 Sinocyclocheilus rhinocerous
GAGCCATGGTGGAGCAGACAGTTCAGGAGGCCATGGCGGAACAGGGAGCTCGGGGAGCCATGGTGGAGCAGACAGTTCAGGAGGCCATGGCAGAACAGGGAGCTCGGGGAGCCATGGCGGAGCAGGGAGCTCAGGGGGCCTGGCCTCAGAACTCGGCCCGGCCTCCACGGACGAACCCCTACTACCCCCCCCCAAATCCTTGGGGAGAATATTGTCTTTAGAGGCCCTCCGTAGGCCTAACTCAGGAACTGTGGCCCTCCCTGGGCTTGACTTGGGGACTGGAGCCCTCCTTGGGCAGGACATGGGAACTGGAGCCCTTTCTGTGCTAAACTCGGGGACTGAAGCCCTCTTTGTGCTAAACTCTGGGACTGGAGCCCTCTCTGGGCTAAACTCGGGGACTGGGCTAAGCTGGAGCGAGCTCTGGGGCTGGAGCCGACACTGGAGCGAGCCTAGGGACTAGAACCAACCGCCTTTTCCTCCTTAGATTCCTAGTTAGGTTCGGGGTGAAAGGCGTGGACTTGACACTGGAGTGGCCGGCGTGCTTAAGTATGCCGCGGTCGGTGGACTTGACTGAGAAATGGCCGGCGGGCTTGACTTCGGAGCGGCCGGCGGGCTTGAGAATGCCACATCTGGCGGGCTTGACTTTGGAGCGGCCGGCGGGCTTGAGAATGTCGCGGCCGGCGGGCTTAACTTCAGAGCGGCCGATGGGCTTGACTGAGGGACAGCCGGAAGGCTTGACTTCGGAGTGGCCGGCGGGCTAGAGAATGCCGCGGCCAGTGGGCTTGACTGAGGAACGGCCGGCGTGCTGGTTCTGGATCAGGACTGGACGCTTTCCAGACACTGGAGGATCCCTTCCCTCCAGCTCAGTCCTGTGGTGTCTGGGAGGTCCACGGGGTGATAGCAATTGGCCCCGATCCTGAAAAGAGAGTTTAGCGTGGCGTCATCCAGCGCTGTTTTCGCGGCAATCCCACAGAACTCCCACGCATACTCCACAAAGGGGAGATCTCTGCGGGCTAGGGCGGAGAAGTAAGTGGCTATTTCCATGCCGCGGGAAGAAAGCAAGGGAAAACAAAAGACTTTTCAAATGGAAAACAAAAACACGGGGAGAAGGGGCGCCGATTATTGTTTGTTGGTCCGGTATTCTGTCATGTAACTGCTACTGTGAGGGAGCGCGGAGCGAGGAACGAGGAGTACATCAACAAGGTGCGGGCTAGAGAATGCAAAGGGGAGATCTCTGCGGGCTAGGGCGGAGAAGTAAGTGGCTATTTCCATGCCGCGGGAAGAAAGCAAGGGAAAACAAAAGACTTTTCAAATGGAAAACAAAAACACGGGGAGAAGGGGCGCCGATTATTGTTTGTTGGTCCGGTATTCTGTCATGTAACTGCTACTGTGAGGGAGCGCGGAGCGAGGAACGAGGAGTACATCAACAAGGAGACTTTAATTACATCCAGGGAACCAGAAAACACACGTAGCAGAAGAGGTTGACATATACAATACCAGACAGAGAACTCAAAACAGGAAACATTTTAAATACACATGACTAGAGGATGGGATGACGAGACACACCTGGAACTAATGAAACAATAATTAAACAAGGGGGAAAACTGGGTCATGGAACACGTGGGGAGCAAAACACAAAACACGGAACAGAGTCTGACAGATCCCAGCCATCCCTTGCAGAATGTTTTCAAGTTGCTTCCTTCTACTCGCAGTTATTATTTGCCTTAATGTAGGACCAATAGATTTAAAAATGATTTTATACCAGCTGCCATCGGTTTTTTAAAATACAAATAATTTTATGTATATTATTAATGGAAGTCATGTTTTTTTTTTTTTGTCTGTGTGTTGTGGTGTTTGTTGAATAGGAAGCTCAAAAGAACAGCATTTATTTGAAATGCATTTTTGATAACACTGTAAAAGTATTTCCTGTCACTTTTTGATCCATTTAGTGTCTTTTGCTGAATAAAGTTTTTAATTTATTTAAAAACAAAATATAAATATAAAATCTTACTCACCGTGAATCATTCTGCAATAAAAAAAATAATGACATGATGACATTTTTTTAAATATGTTAATATGTAATGTTAATTGCACAACTAGCATTTTCTGTAGCTCAATGCACAATTAGCCTAAATAATATTTGAAATTATTTATTTATTTATGTTTATTTGTTTATTTATTTTTTGATTGATTGGAAATGACACTGAAACAAATTGCCCTCTGGGGATAATAAAGTTGACCTTGACCTTGAAGGATGCTTTAAATTGATCAAAAGTGACGATAAAGATCATTTATAATGTCACAAAAGATTTCTATTTCAGATAAATGCTGTACTTCTGAACTTTCTATTCATCATAGAAACCTGAAAAAATTCTACTCAGCTGTTTTCAACATAATAATAATAATAAATGTTTTTTGAGCAGCCAATCAGAATATTAGAATGATTTCTAAAGGATCATGTGACTGGAGTAATGACGCAAAAAATTCAGCTTTGAAATCACAGGAATAAATTACATTTTGAAAAATATATTCAAATAGAAAACATTTATTTTATATAGTAAAAATATTTTAAAATGTTACTGTAATTTTGCTGTACTTTGGCTCAAATAAATGTAGGCTTGGTGAGCAGAAGAGACTTTAAAAAAACATTAAAAATCTTACAGTTCAAAAACTTTTGACTGGTAGATCAACCAAATATTATTTCTTTAATCTATCGGAATAAAAATAAGGACTTTTGTGGAATGTTTGTGCAGTTATTTTAACAAAATTTGTAAGTGTCAGACTTTTGTAATTTTGACGGTTTTAGTCCATATTGGTTAGTTTTTAGGGCTCAGTGTACCCAAAAAACAAAAAAAACAAAACAAAAAATATATATATTTTTTTTTTTTGACCAATCAAATGCTATATAACAAGAATATCCCTCCCACTAACACCACATCCAACTGACTAGCAATAGCAAGTAGCAAATTTAGATTTTTCCAGGCTATAAAACAAAATAAAGGTTACTGCTATAAAAAAAACTGCTTTGAATATTCTCTTATCCCAGCTTTATCTTAGAAAATATGTCAAAACAGTGAAGAAAAAGACTTTCGTCATGCAGATTCTAAAAAAGTTTTCTGTATTGATGCTCCTCAACAATCAGCTGTGAAATAACCATCCTTAGATCCTGGCGTTGTTGACTTTCCTTGCTTTAAGCATTTGTACATCTATTTCCTACAACACAAGATCAGCAATACATGCTGCACGTGTAAATAATATCCACATGGCGGTTTTGGTTTGATTTAATATAAGGAATTTTGCGGTATACTTGCAATCTATCCTGAGGTGTGTAATTGAGTCAAATGTATCATGTTATTCTCTGCTGCTTACTCCCGTGTCTCAGACTCGCTCTGAATGCACAGTACACAAGTGCAGCTCTGATGAACAAAGACGGCAGCTGAAGTAATCCACTCTGCATTCACTACCAACCTCCCAAACCTCCCTCTCCTTCTCTCCCTGGACACCGAAACCACTGCCATCAGAATACAGGAGCTTTCTGTGAGGGCCACACACCGAGCACTTCTTCATAATACAATATACAAACTGACACCGGTGCTAGTATTGGTTGTACTTCAGAGCTGATTCTTGATTAATATTCCTTCACCGTATTTAATTTGACACGAACAGAAACAAGGCTGTGAGGAATAGAAGTACAGACCATTCAATCAACGTTATCTCATTGGTATTCAAAGGTATTTGTATGTAAAGTGTGTTTCAAGCACACATACATTTTTAATAATTTGCACAGACATGTCAACATCATGAACATTAAAGGATTTGGAAGCATTTGTACAGCGGGCTTATGTTTTAAATGCTGTGATACAATGCTATTGTACATTTATCAACATAAACCTTTGCAAATGTTTCTGTAAAGTTGTACATAAAAGGGTTTATGTTTTATGTGCTGTTGATACAATGCTTTTGTACATGAATGTATTTTTAAACATTTAAATTTGTGTATATGTAAATGGTTTTATGCTTTAAATGTTGTCCACGGGTTGATACGGTACATTTGGTAACAATATCATGAACATAATACACAATAAACATCAAAGGATTTGTAAATTATTTTTGTAAAGTTGTACATAAAAGGGTTTATGTTTTAAGCACTGTTGACACGATGCTATTGCATGCTTATCAACAACATCCACATCAAAGGATTTGTAAACATTTGTATGTTTGTAAAGTTGTACATAAACAACAGGGTTTATGTTTTAGATGTGTTGATATAACGACACTTTACGTTTATCAACATGAAATGATTTGTAAACATTTGCGCATCTTTAAAGTTGGTTTTACAACTCAAAGGGTTTACATTTTAGGCTCTAAATATGATGGTGTTTGATTTGTAAACATTTGTACATCTCTAAAGATATACATGCACGAAAGTGTTTACATTTTAGGCGCTGTGAACATTGATCAACTATGTCAACATCAAAGTATTTGTAAACATGTATTTCTGTTTTACAGATATAAAAGGCGCTGTCAATGCAATGCCGTTTCATGTCCATCTACAACAAATGATTTGTAAACATTTGTATGACGGTAAAGTTGTATGTACATAAAGGAGATGTTGATATGATACTAATGTATGATTTTCAACAATATCACATGATTTGTAAACATTTGTGCATCTTTAAAATTGTACATGATTGAGTTTACATTTTAGGCTCTGTAAATACGATGCTGTTTGTCAACAACATCAATATCAAATCATTTGTAAATATTAGTAAATTTTTAAAGTTATACAAAAGTGTTTACATTTTAGACACTGTCGATATGCTAATCAACTATATCAACATCAAAGGATTTGTAAACATATGTCTTTCTGTAAAGTTGTACAGACATTTTACATTTAGGTGCTGCAATGCCATTGTACATCAAAGGATTTTTAAACATTTAAATTTATGCATGTAAATGGTTTTAGCAAAATGAACAATACACAACAAACATAAAAGGATTTGTAAATTATTTTTGTAAAGTTGTACATGAAAAGGGTTTCTGTTTTAAGCACTGTTTTGACATCCTCGTCAAAGGATTTGTAAGCATTTGTATGTTTGAAAAGCTGTACATAAAAGGGTTTACATTTTAGATGTGTCAATTCGAAGTTCACCAACATGAAATCATTTGTGCTTTCTTTAAAATTGTACATGAAAGAGTTTACATTTTAGGCTCTGGAAATACCATGCAGTTTGACAACATCAACATTAAATAATTTGCAAATATTTGTAAATCTCTAAAGTTAAACATACACAAAAGTGTTTACGTTTTAGGTGCTGTCAATGCTTTGCTATTGTACATTAAAGGATTTTTAAACATTTAAATGTATGCATTTGTAAATGGTTTTAGCAAAAATATCATGAACATAATACACAATAAATATAAAAGGATTTGTAAATTGTTTTTGTAAAGTTGTAAATAAAAGGGTTTCTGTTTTAATCACTGTTGACACAATGCTTAATCAGAAACATCCTTGTCAATCGATTTGTAAACATTTGTTTGTTTGAAAAGCTGTACAGAAAAAGGTTTACGTTTTAGACGTAAAATAAATTATGCTATTGTACGACTATTGCATGACTGTAAAGTTGTACATACATAAAATAGTTTACGTTTTAGACACTGATATGATACTAATGTACGATTATCAATAAGATCAAATGATTTGTTAACATTTTTTACATCTGTAAAGTTGTACATACATGAAAGTGTTTACGGTTTAGGCACATTTGATATGATGCTATCGTGCGGTTATCAACATCATGAACATTAAAGGATTTGTAAACATTTGTACATCGCTAAAGTTATGCATATGTAAAAGGGTTTACATTTTAGATGTGGTCAAGTTCTATGCAATATCATGTACATCAAAAGTTTCATAAACATCTATATGTCTCTGTTGTAAGTACAAGTTTACATTTTAGACACAGACAACAGGCTGCTATTATAGTTTCAGTGCCTATTCGAATGAACAAAAATGTATGTATGCATTTTACGTACAAATACCTATGAATATGAATGACATTTTCCTTGTTCACTATATTGTACTGCATAATTTTCACAAGTCCACGTTTGAAGTCCACAATGAACTTAGCATTTCAGAGACTTAGTGATCAACACCAGCCACATGATAATGCAATATACAGAATAGATATATACCTAACATACTTATTTTCGTTTGCATCAAATTAAATTGGGTAAGGTGGCCTGATTCTGAGCTAGAGAGAATGTAATGCAAAAGTTGCATCATGAAGACTTCACCTAAGAAGGCCAAGTCAGCATCTGTGCTGCTGATCCTGGAACAGTTGTGGGCTGGAAGGATGTGGAAAGGGCAAATAGGATCTCGCATTCTCCACATGAGTCTGAGGACACGCTGAGCGCCTGACTGCAGAACAGTGTGTGGTTATAAATTACGATATCACACTCCTCCTGCTGCAGAGCAAACACATGGATCTCGAGTGAGATGCGCTGTGGCTTCAGCTGCTGAAAGACGACGAGTCAATTAAGAACATTCATATGCTGGACTGACCTTGTCAAGAAAGATGTCTTAGGGCCCTATTTTAACGATCTAAGCGCATGGTCTAAAGTGCACGGCGCAGGTGCACTCAGGGCGTGTCCGAATCCACTTTTGCTAGTTTAACGACAGGAAAACGGTCGGCGCGCCCGGGCGCATGGTCTAAACGGGTTGTTCCTATTCTTCTAATGAGTAATGGGTGTTTTTTGGGCGTAACGTGCAATAAACCAATCAGAGTCTCATCTCCCATCCCCTTTAAAAGCCAGTTGCGCTCGCGCCATGGCGGGTTCGCTATTTACATGGCGGAATGCAATTTTTAATTTTTAAAAATGTTTGTGTGTTGCTGCGCGTACCTGTGCAGGTAATAAGCAAAGTGTACGCGCGTTGTGCACCCGCCTATAGGCGCATATTACTAACGCGTTCTTTAAATAACAAAGAAAAAATATTGCGCCAGACTTTAGACCAGGTTTGAGTTGGTCTATGGCGCAGTCTATTTTCAGTTCCTCAAAATAGCAACGCGCCAACAATGCGCCTGAACACACCTCTTTTTTAGACCAGCACGCCCATGGGCATACAGATGGGCGCAAATGCATTTGCTATTTAAACAACGCAGTGCAGGACAGGAAAATGAGAACTGCGTCTGGCTGAAACTAGCAAAAACACTTCCGCCGCGCCTTGCGCCGCATTGCGCCGGGTGTATGATAGGGCCCTTAATGTCTATCTGTAGGTGATGTCATTTTTTGTTTTATTATTGTTAAATACTTCCCAGTCCTAATCACCGTTGCCAACTCTCGCGAAACAAATAAGCAACCGCAGCTTCAAAAACAAGCCCAAAACAATCCCAATATTTTTTGATAATTTATTATCATCAATATTATTTATTATCAATTCTTTATTACCAATAAATGAGCCCGCAACATATTAAACTGAAACTACCCTTTTATCTGAAAAGCAAAAACTTAAGTTATTTTACAAAAATCAGCAAACTGCAACAAAGCAGGAACAAAACTCATCTCCAATCACCTGTGAGCAGAATAGGATTGGACAGATGGAAAAGGAGAAAAACACTAGAGCTTCAAAGGGGAGCTGTAACATAGCCAAATATTTATAGCCTACCAAAATATTGGCTATTCGAACTAAATCTGCTCTAAGTATTAGTATAGGCCTACTTGTTTTTTGTTTTTTTTTACAGCCCGTGATAATGAATACATTACAAAAACATTGTAAAAATTTAAAATTAGGCTACCTTATAAAAAAAAAAAGTCATCCCACTCCTCTACGTCTACTACTATCATCGCTTGGATTAGCTACAGCGTTTTTTTTTTTTAAAGAAATTAATACTTCAGCAATACTTCTTTAATAATTATTTGGAAAGGATGCATTACATTGATCAGACTTGAATTTTTCCAAGTCTTACCATTTCAAATAAATGCTGCTTTTTTTCTATTCATCAAAGAATCCTGAAAAAATGCATCATAGTTTCCACAAATATATTAAGTGGCACAACTGTTTTTAACATGGATAGTAATGTTTCTCGAGCAGCATATTAGAGTGATTTTTGAAGGCTCATGTGACACTGAAGACTGGAGTAATGATGCTGAAAATTCAGCTTTACATCAGAGAAATAAATTCCACTTTAAAATAAATTACAATAGAAAACAGTTCATTTAAATTGTAATACTATTTAACATGTTTTTACTGTCTTTTTAATCAAATAAATGCCTTGGGAAGCACAAGAGAATTAAAAAAAAAATTTTTTTAAATCTTAATGACCACAAACTTCTGAACAGCAGTGTATCTATTTTTGATTAGTATATTTATGATTATGATACATATTAAAGCGCCATATTATGATTAAAAAAAAATTTTTTTAAATCTTAATGACCACAAACTTCTGAACAGCAGTGTATCTATTTTTGATGAGTATATTTATGATTATGATACATATTAAAGCGCCATATTATGATATGATATATACAGCAGTAACCACAATACATAGTCGTACCAATTTATTAATAGTGAATTTGTGACCTATTTTTGGTAGGACCAGACTTGTTGACAAATCATTGTATAACTCATGTTCGAATAACACAATCTAAAATATGAGATAAACCAAAAACCTCTCGGACAAATGTAACACAAACAAATCTTCACTCCAAAAAGTATCCAAATGAAATAAAGGGGACAGTAATGTCTAAACAATACATTGCTTAACGCATAATTAGTGTAGAGTAAACACACACACAAACACAATTTAACACACTCTCCTGTGCACTATACGCACAGCTATGTTCTCACACTCTACTCCACATCAGTATAAAGCAGGTAGGATGTAGCTTGCACACTCACTGTGGCTGGCTCATGGTGTGGTGCGCAGCAAACGCTGAACGGACGTCCTCTTTCGACTCTCTCAAATGTGAGCTCTAGTTTGTGCTAGACGGAGGCGACTTCACTCATACCAGACCTGAGAAGAAAACCAGATAAAAATACTCTTTTTAAACACAGTTTAATATAAAGTAGTAATTAATATGAAGACTTATTGGCAACTACCGTGTGTGTGTGTTAAAATTGAAATTCACCACCATGTGTTTATGAACGCATGAACATCTAGTTCAGTCGTGACACGGTTATCCTTGTGGAGCGATGAAATTGTCGCTTATGCAATAAAATCAATGAAGGGAGATATTGGATCTGTTATGAAATCAAATGCTTGCTTAACTTCACAGTTTTACCAGTGACCTGTGACTTAAATAAAGCGAAGAAACTGTTAAAGCTACGATTCAGCAACGCTACATACTCCATTTAACAGAATATTTGATATCTGAACAAGATGTATTGGTATAAACCCGGAGAGGAAACAAATCTCCATTTAGAGGGTGTAAAGGAGTAGTTTATGCCAACATGAAAAGCATGATTATAGAAAAATATTTTTTCTTCCCTGAGAATTTCTTTTTAGATATTTGGAAGTATCTTTTCAACAGCCCATAGTGACAAACACTGTCAGGCTCCAAAAATAACAAAACCTATTAAAAAAGTAGCCAGTAGCAATTGTGCGCTATAATCTATGTTTTTTGAAATCATATGATATGTACGAAAGATGATATTTAAGTTGCTAATCTTGCCCCTTCTGTGAGGTATGAAAGTCAAAATGAAACCGAAGTAGCGACAGATCTTTTCTTCCGTATTGTGACCTACATTCGAGTGTAACGGATTATCAAGACTAGGTTGTAGGATGGATGGAGGTAGGATCTGAATGCGAGCTTGCAGTCGATTGTTAGAAAGGTAAAAAAAAGATAAATTGTTGACAATAAGATGAAAATAGATAGAATAGCTTTAGATACAGTGATCATGTTGAGTTTAACTAAAAAACTACTATGTTGAATGACTGACATTTGAGAACATGTCTGAAGATTCATGAACGAATCACGAACAAATCAATCTAATTCATGAACAAATCATTCGGTCCCGTTAACTAAAAGAATCGACTGATATGAAATAATTTGTTCACTAATTCAGTTCCTGTCAATTTGTCATTTGTCAAACAAATCACTGAACAAATCATTCTTAAGAGTCGATTCTTTTTAATGAACCGGTTTTAATTAACCATTTCACAAATCAAACTATGGCTTTAAATTGATAATCATATATGGTGGGAAACAATTTCAAAAATTATTTTAAATGTATGCTAAATATTTTGTAAACAGTGAAGCTCAATGAAATATGTTTTTGAAAGAAAATATTATTTTCAACCTTCATATACCAAAACATATTTCAAAATGTACTTTAAAGGCAAGAAAATATATTTCTATATTTAGGCTAAATACAAATGAGGACAAAATTGCCTATTAGAGATCAAAACTAGACTTAAAATTATTTAATAATGTTCTTTTTTTCATATATTGTATTTTTGTTTTTTTTTTGGAACATTGTAAAGTCGCTCTTTGTTGATTTTTATTCAAATGTGTTATATGCTTACACGTTATAGAGAACAAATGAGGTTTCTCTTCAAATGTGACAAAATATATTTTAAAATGATTTAAAAATGTATATTTATATTTTTTAAAAATATTTTCAAAAATATACAAAAAACATCCAATATATCGATAGAAGAAAAAAATATATATATATATATATATGTAAATAAATATATTTTCTATCAGACTCAAGTATAAAAAAAAAGAAGGGTTATTATTGTACAAACAGCTTGATTTTCGGCACGGTAAGCATTACACAAAGCTCAGACTGCCTACGAAAGCCCTTTTTTGTGTCAAGGTGCGATGAAGCTGTCAACCTCGGTATGGACAGACATCAATACATAGAATGGTCCGTAGCGCTCGTTTACCACCGGCTTCAATCACTGAAGCGCTGTGATGAAAACTTCATTCACTGAGACCACCTGACAAACGCTGGTGTCTCAAAAAGCGGTTTTACAAGAGGTATTACCTCAGGCTGGGGGACGAGGTGAATCTAGTGCACAAGACAAATCATATTAAGCCAAATAAGGCACAGCGTACACAGGTCAGTGAGATAGGAAGTCTGAATAGATGGAAGTGGGACAAGGTAGAGGAGAAGGAGAAAGGGAAAGACGTGAGGGTTCGTTTTAACATTTTTGTTTAGGCGAAAGGTGCTGTTTGCCACTCATGTAAATGAAAAAGTAATAAAAGCGCATGCAGTGTCTTTTTTTATTTAATAGTGTTAAGAACCATTATTATTCAATTTAATGCTTAACAGATGATTATGTATAGACTATGTCAATATTCAATTTTATAACAAATTTGATTTAAATTATCAGCAGCTAATCACAGGTAGTTCACAAAGTCGAAAGTCTATGCGTTTTCACTAGTAGTGGTTAACTGCCTGAAATTATCATTATTTTTTAATAATAATAATAATTAATAATTTTTTTGTGTGTTGCCTGGTAGTTTTTTGCTGTTTTCCATTTTTTTTACATAATTATTTTAATGTTATTATTTAGCTGAAAAGCCTACTGTAGATTATTTAATGGAAAGTTTCTATTGTGAAAACTACTGGGGCATGCAAGAGGTCAATGCGTGTTTATTGATCTGCATTTTTTTTTGTGTGAACAATAAAGATGGAAATATTTAATAGCTTTTTGTAGCCAAGACTTGAGCTACTGATCTGTTAAACATTATATAATATTTATTAATGGAGATTAATTTAAGAATAAATAGCAAAACGCGTTGGAAATCTTTACACTATAAAAAGTACTTAAATTTATAATATATACATAATAATATATTAACTAACTGCATGATTGTATTATATGCATGATATCTGTACGGTCTGCCGTATAGACATTACCTTGACAGTCACCTCTGATAATTTTACCATTTTACCCTTGATTTTAAAATATGTACTTTCTGCAAAGCTGCTTTGAAACAATACTTATTGTGAAAAGCCCTATACAAATAAATGTGAATTGAATATAATTGAAACGTGAATTAAAAAGTAAAAACTTGCATTGCTTCTTTTAAGGAGTAACGCTACTACCTGATCTGTCCCCATACTCTAATCACTTAGAGTCATATTAAATAATACTTTTGACCTAAATAAAATTTTATGTACTGTATGTTATGTCATTATGCATATTTTAGGTAGCCTTAAAAAATACAGTCAGCATAATATAATATTACCTAATATTATAAAAAACTTTATACATTAACATTTAGCAATAGGCTATAGCTAAATGTTGAAATTAGCATTAATGCTTCAGAATTCATTATTCATGTTTAGTTTATGTTAACTAATGTACTTAAGCAATGTTAACGAAAAGAAAAAATGTGAAGACTTCACATTGTTTCTTTTTGTTAATATTGCTTAAGTTCACAGTGAAGTGCTACCGACTTTTTAAACGAATTTATGTATTTTCCTGAGGTTCTCGTGCTATAGGACTATCGCCCGTTCGTCTTAAAGACTTTTTAAAACATTAACAAAGTTGTATTATATTTTTAAACCAATAATAAATTAAGAATAATAACAATCCCTTATGTTTTGTCAACGTACCGTCCGAGAGCGACCCAACAGTAGTGCTGTTGCTATGGTTACCTCATCAAGCAAGGCGATCCATCGACTGATCCAACTTTTGTGTTACGTTTTTGAAAACACAATTGGATCATACTATTTACGCCTATATGTAAAACAACATATTTTACTCCCAGCCAAGCTCATCTCAGCTCCTCCTCTGCTGTCTTCAAATCATGTAGTAATAGGTTACTCTTAAATGCTAGCTGAAGGGAAATTCAGGTCATGCTAATCGAGCGTTTCTCAACCTTCAGTGCGTGATGTGTCCACGTCTTCCAGATTGAAACCGATAACGAACGAATTATTGGTTCATTGAACTGATTTGAATCAGGCACGTATCACATACGCGCTCATTTGGATTTGGTGTGTTGACCACGTGCCCAAAGACCTACAATGGACCTACAGATTCAAAGTTCGTAGATGCCACTATCAGAAGTTTAGCGGGGAACTTAATCAGACGGAACACATTCAGGCAACATGAAAGCCAAAATACATGGCGATGGAGCCATTTCGTGTCATTTTGACGCTCTTCTCCAAGCTCCAACCCACTTACAACCAGATTTTCTTACTCGTCAGGAATTACCAAAAATTCCTCATCAACACAACATCAGATGCGCACTGTAATATAGACTATTACATATGAAAACGGAAGACATGTCTTTCCCAGGCCTAGAGGAGCTATTGGATGAAGTGGTGCCTTCTGATTAAAGCATGTCAGCACCATGACAGCTCGTGATTTAGTGATGCAATTACCAAAATAACAGCAAACACCGATTAAGCCAATAATTGGTGGAATGAAAGCGAGAAGAAGCAGTGATGAAATGCACGTCTCCAAGGGCTAACCTACCTCGATTTACATCGTTGAAACTTTAATCGTGTCTCTCTGGCCCTCGTGGTTGTGATAATGTGTCCCTTGCCGATAATCAGAAGAGGCTTAAAGCGTGAAGGCAGTTTCGCAGTGGTCAAGCATCCGTTCTGCTGCTTCTTTCGCGAATAAAGCGGACGATGAGCAGATGCGAGCCGTAACACGAGCATCATCGCTCAGCGAGGTGATATTATGAGTCCAAACGTCCAGGGAAAGGCATCGTATTCGCGACAGGAGGAGTGCATTGTGTATCTATCGTGTTGTGCTGAGGGCTCCCCACTTCAAATCACGCCAGGGACTCCGTCTCCATCGTGCCGAAGCCGCGATTCGATTAGACGCGATTCGATTGAAGTATGAACGCCAGCATCGCTCCGTTATGTCGGAGGAGGAGGAGGAGGAGGGTTCTGTCCGAGAGATGGCAAATGTTCTTCGGGATAACCTCGCATCCATCAAAACACATTAGACATCCCGCTGAGGTGCGAATATTCTCACGCGTTACGCGCGTCTCATTCCCTCACAATTAATACTGCGTGCTGCAAACACGCATCAGTCATGTACATAACGTCAGGAGCTGTCATGAGTCATGACTGAGCATATGGAGATGGTAGAGGTGACATTGAGATGTGAGGAATGCGTTTCAAACATTGATCGGGGATGTGTGTGTGAGACAGTGAGAGAGATGGAGACTGAGGAAGAGAGAAACAAAACAAAGGTCTTAGCTGCTTCAGACTTTCAGATAAGACTATCATATTACGACTGTACATCCCATTATAATACTATCTTATAATAGTAATATCATCAAACCATTAAATACTATTACAGTACTGTGCATAATGCTTTCATACCAATGTAGATACATCATTCAACTACTTACCTTAAGCTACTTAAAGTAACACATACAATGTGGTTTTGTTGTTATAAATTAATGTATTTAGGTTGACTGAGTTTACTTAGGTATTACCATTTTTAGGTTATCATTTTTTCAGGTGTGAATCATATTACTGGTGTGATAATTTTTTTAAATGATGTAATTCTGAAAAAATATTTTGATACATTTTTAGATTATGCAATTCTGAAAAATGTTTTTTTACTTAATTTGTTTTACATATTAAATTGACAGATTTATTAAGTGAACATACTGTTCAAAAGTTTGGAGTGGTAACATTTTTATTGTTTTTGGGGGAAAAAAGCCTCTTATGCTCAATTGATTAAATAGTATTATTGCGAAATATAATTTAAATGTAAAAGTTTTCTATTTTCATATATCTTAACATATCATTTGTCACATGATCCTTCAGAAATCATTCTAATATGCTGATTTGCTGCTCAATAAATATTTCTTATTATTATCAGTGTTGAAAACAGTTGTGCTGCTTATAATTGTTTGAGGAAACCATGATACATTCTATTTTCAGGATTCTTTGATGAATAGAAAGTTTAAAAAGAACAGAATTTATTTGAAATAGAAATCGTAACATAATACTGTTATTAGCATTTACAGTTTGATCAATTTAATGTGTCTTGACTAAACAAAAAAATTCTTTCAAGACAAAATTTGTACTGATTCCAAAATTTTGAAAGCTATATTTGCTTTAATGTATTTTTTTTACTTAAAATATTTTTTTTAAACCACAGTTGTTTTTTAAGGAATTTGTGGAATATGACAAATAAAAAGATCATAAAATGCATCTTTTTCAGTGTAAACACATTTGTGTTCTTTTCCATTATTTAAAGTTGTGGTTATTTGGCCTTGGGGCACCGAAACCTCAAAACTATCCCATTCTAACGGTTTTCGGTGACTCAACATGATGTTGCCTTTTGTCCTTCATGTGCCCTTTAAACGAGGAATGTAAACAAGCGATTAAAGTCTGCAAAGTTCCCACGATTCCATGCATACCTGAGAAGCGCACAGAACTTCCCCATTAGCATATCTGGCATACCTGAGTCTGACACCAAACCCAGCCGGCCTACACACAAGAGAGAGTAAAGCAGTCTCACTGAGAACCACACCTGCTCTTAATGCACTTAAAATAACAGTACCACCCCCCACAGTTTCTAGTAATACATATCTGAAGAAACCTAAAGTCTACAATGCAAAAACACGTCATGACCCAATCTTAAATGTTTGAATCTGCTCAAAATAAACAAGAAAATCCAAAAAGATGGAATAAACATGGTGATTCACTTTTTGAGCAGCTTTCTTCTTTACAGAAAGTTACAATGTCTCTTTTTTTGTTGGAAGTTTGTGATGCAACGGCAGGTAATTCCCTACAAATTAACTCCTGTCATTATGTTCTACCGACGCATGTTGAGAATCGTTCCATTCACAAATGTGGACAAACAGCAATCACAACATTTCTGAGCTCAAAGGGATCCGCCCACCGCGCTTATGAGACTCTGAACCGCACGGTGACGTTTAGCTCAGAAGTTATTTGAGGAAGACGAGGTGACTCACCTGCACTGGATTTCACCTGCACGGTAAGTCTTCACTGCCATTTCCCTGAAACACAGCGTGCCATTAGGATTTCGTACATCTCAGCAAACTTTCAAAAACTCAAGCCTTCAAAAAGTGCATGAAGTCAAGCGCAAAAACGGTAAACAGGTGAGTCCTGAGACAGGCAATTTATGAATTATGCTTTTTTGGGGGAAAAAAATTTAAAGACTGAATGGAATTCTTAGTAATGTTTCATTTAAATATCAACTTTGTCTCAAATGTTTCTTCTAAAAGAAGAAATCTAAGAAGAAATCCAAATAGACATGAATGAGACATATAGTTGGAGTACAGAGCTATAAAGTTAATGTGGATTTTGATGTCAAATATTTGATTTTGGATTGAAAACCTATAACATTTGACTAGATTTTAGTGTCTTGGCAAATCTGAGCACAGCTCGAGATCCTGTTGAGATCTCGTCTGAAACTCTAAAGAGATGTGAGAATAGGATCTTTTTCACGAGAAAAAGAATCTGGGAAGCATGCTTTCCATTTAATATCATTGCTGTCACATGTCACAATTGAGATATTAAATAATTCTCAGATTTTTCATTAAATAAAATGTCTTTATACTGCAGAGCCAATACAGTCAACTGAGTGTTTGAAATATATATGATATTATTTTTAACGTGATAACATAATTACAGTATATTTGAATATATACTATGTCAGTACAATTTAACAGTTCATATAAAAATACACATGTATACACATATATATTGACAGATTAATAAAGATTTTAATAATGATTCTTACATATTGCATATTTATTCTGTATGAATGTTGAAATCTTATTCTGTATGAATGTTGAAAGCAACCAATAATCAACTGATCAAAACATATTGTAATCTTTCTGGACAAATGTAAGCTAACCTGACCACATTTACTTTATTCTCAGGTGATCATCAAGTGAATGCTGTCAGCTGAAATTTCCATTGCGAGAAGATCTATTTAGTATTTCCCATGATGGCAGGTAATACAAACATCTAAAAAAAAAAAAAAAACAGGGAAAAATATTAAATATAATAAAATGTAACAAGAAAATTAATTTGATATAAAATACTGTATCGTATGCAAATCACACTTGCTGTTGTTTCCGTAATGTGGAATTCTTGAAATGCAAATGCAAATGAAATGCAAAATAAAAAACAAATTGCTCTGCTGATAAAGGTGTGCTAGATAAATGATGCATTTATTTTTTGTTTCCTTTGGGTTTCCTCTTATTATAGAACATGGTGACCCTTGCACTGGGTCAGAAGCCAACTTTTGCATGAATGGAGGAACATGCTTTAAAATACCCTCGGTGTCTACTCCCACATGTGTGTAAGTATCTTCACAAACAGAATATCTATTGTTTGACCATTTACATTATAGCATACCCTTACCAAAAAGTAGTATACTTCAAGTTTATTTTAGTAAGTATACTTAAGTAAAGTTCAAGTATATTTTTAAGTATACTTTATGTAGTAATGAAATGCTTTGCTTGAAACCCCTGTCCTGTCCTGTAGCTGCAGTGCGAACTATGAGGGCAGCAGATGTGAGCAGTTCCAGCTGTTCAGTTTCTCACGGGACAGTGAGGAGACGGGCATGATCGCTGCAGTGGTCATCATCGCCCTCCTCATCCTAGTGGTGCTCGGTTTGGTCATCTACTACAGCTGCAAGTGAGTCACGTGGGCTTTTGACGATGAAGTTTCAGATTCAATACAAGTTTTATCCACATTTTAAAGAAACATGCGGTGGATTACCACAGAAAACAATTTAACTCGTCTCTCAGATAATAAAAAGAACTGTCTACTGTAACGCATTTACAACCGGAAGTTGATATAATTAAGTAATAGCACAAGAGCAAGATTACTACTTCCCTCAAAGCAGGCATGAGGTTGTGAGGTAATCACAGCCCTGCTTAACTATAAATACTCGCTTTTCCCCACCTTATTTTAACGTAAAAACGCGGCCATTTGTAACTTGAATGTGCAAGACTTCCGGTGTCATTCTCTTCCAGTTATTTTAGCTGTACAAAAACAGTATGTTATGCCGCTTTATATTGCAAACTATTTGTTATCATACAATTTAAATGTATTATATTAACCATAAGCGCAAATAGTTTTACCGTTTACTGCACGTCTTAGTTATTCTTCTAGTTTGCCTGTTTACTTAGAGCAGCTAATGAAACGGAAGTCTCGCACATTCACATTAAATAGCTTCCGTGTAGCAAGCTGGATACAACATTTCTGTAAACAGTTAATGTTAATATTTTGGGCACACTATTGCCAGTTGCTTGATCTGTTTTTCCTCCGCCAACGCATTTTGTTCTAAATGAAGCGACAGCAGAATGAAATTTTTTTTTTTATTATCATAATTTTGAAGGAATCGGTTGAATGAATGATTCAGCGTCACTTACAACAGAAGTGAACATGGACATTTGTGAACTTCAAAATAATAACTGTTTCACAAGTAAAGCCACAAGAAGTAAACAATATAAGAGCTTTTATAATATTATAATAGTTAGCCTACATTTAGAATTTTAGATCCTTCAAAGATTGCTTCAATTTACTTCCTTTGTAGGCTAATCCTAACCTTTGATTTAAAAAAATGCCATTGAATGTGCTTAACTTGAACCCAGAATATTCTTTTGAAGACTAGCAACTTATCGCTTAATATCAACTTATGAAATGTTAACATCTTTTATGTCATCTTTTTGAACCCCAAACAGTCCCCCAACAGTTCTGGTGAATTATAATTCTCTTTTCTATTTTTACTATTTTTTTCCCAGAATAAAGAGAAACGCCCGGAGTCAACCAAAGCCTGAGGAGTACTGGAGAGTCAAATCAAGCAGTCAGCCGGTGTGACTCGACTTTTGAAACAGATGCATGTGAACTCGACATTGGTGTTTGAAAGAGGCTTTGACGTTGTGGACAACTCCATTATGATTGATGACAACTTTACCTTGTAACATCGCCCCCTTGTGGAGGTCTTGGACTCAATGTGAAAATTTGTCAAGTGCACAGTAGCTCAACTTGCCAGCTACTCTCAAAATATCTTTCTTAATGTTCATAGATTTTGTAAATAGTTCTGTCAATTAAAACACCTTAATTTTAATATGTAAAAAGGATGCAGATTCTTTACAAGCAAACTGTTTCCATATCAGATGTTCAATGGAAAGCAATACATTTCAAAATGAGCATCCTTAGCATAGATTTTAATTTTAATTAGATATAGAAGAGTTAATAATATAATGGTCACGTGCCATGTACATACATTTTTACACTGTGTTGTTTTTGTTTTGGCTGAAACTTTGTACGCTTTATACTCATTTCTTTTTTTCTACTGGATTACTGGAATCACTTCACACGGTTGAAATGTTTTACCATTAAATGTAAGTAACAACAACCTGCTCAATCATTAATACACACCACCGGACTGGACATCATTTCCCTAATCATTTGGAATCATTTTATAAAATATATTGGGGCCATATTTAAAGAAAATATTTCAAACCTTTTCAAAATCAAACATGTTCACGTCATATACAGCAAGCGTGTTACTGTTTCTGCAGTATGTGGACGGTTTACAATATGCACGCTTTCTGTATGTCTAATACCTAGATGAACTACTGTATGTCTAAATTATACAACAGAGAGCACACCTCATGCATAATGTATGCCACAATGCAATGTGATTCCAGTGAGATGAATGAAGCAGATGTATAAATATTAACTAAAGTTTTACCAGTGTTTTCTTCTCACTATTAATTCTGACTGTCAAAAGTTAAATATTTAGATAAACTTCAATAAAAAAATAAAAAAAGAATTTAGTAGAATGGTTTATTGAGTTTCCATCTCTTAAATGCTGTAAACAACTGTAAAGACCACCAAACAACCGTGAAGACCATTAAACAACTGTGAAGACCAACATACAGCAGTGAAGACCAACAGAAGACCAAGAAGTTAAGAGGGTGAAGAGGGTCTCTGTGGGATGGCGGTCTTGGACGGTGCTGGGTGGGGTGTGTGGTGTCTCTCCACACCATATCTATGGGATTGACCCGAGGCGTCGGGTGGTTTGGTGCCCTCACTTCCCTCAGCGACTTTGACAAGGTGAAGCACTCTTACCACAGCAGAATGCTGCTTTATATCTCTCACTGCCAGTGAAGATCAATAGTGACGTAACGCTCGGTGGGTGTCGGATGGGGTCCAGCTCAGCTTCTCGCAGGTTGCCGACACGAGTCCGACAAAAGCCCCTCTTTCTGGTTGTGGTGAGTTGGACGCGGGGCAAGATGAATAAGGTTAGTAGATTCGCATGCGTATGAACTATTCTATGCTTTTTATAGTATAGCCTAAATCAGGGGTGGGCAAACTTGGCCCTTCCAGGCCACTTTCCTTCAGAGGTTAGCTCCAACCCTAATCAAACACACCTGAACCAGCTAATCATTGTCTTCAAGACTACTAGAAGGCTACATGCAGGTGAATCATATCAGGGTTGGATCAAATCTCTGCAGGAAAGTGGCCTGGAAGGGCCAAGTTTGCCCATCACTGGCCTAAATAGTGTGATTAGTGTTCATATGCACTTAATTAACTGTAAAAACAAAGTGTGGAACTGTCACAGTTTTAATTACGGGCTTTTTAGAGTACGAGTATTATAATGATAACAGTATTGGGTGAAAAAATTATTTTTCATGCCTCGAAAGTCTACAGAGGACGTTACAGTATGTATGTTGTGGTGCACATTGCCTGTTTAAGGGTTAAAGAAAAGTGTGTCAGCTGGGAATGATGTTGGGAGGGAGGGTGAGAATTTGATTAACATTGTTTTAACAAAATGAAGCAAAAACTTGAAATAATTCAAAACATAATAATAAACAAAAATAACAACAACAAACATGATAATAACAACAAAAATAATAATTAGAATAACAACTAGCCTACAAAAAATATTAATAACAAAAATACAACAAAAATAGAATAAAAACAATAATAGCAAAAATAGGGAGCAATAAAATAATAACAAATATGATAATAACAAAAAAGTAATAATAACAAAAATAACAACTACAAAAATAATAACAATTACAAAAATAATAATAACAAAATACAACAAAAATAGAATAAAAACAATAATAGCAAAAATAGGAAGTAATAATATATGAAATAATAACAAATAACAATAACAAAAATAACAATAACAAACATGATAATAACAACAAAAGTAATAACAAAAACAACAACTACAAAAATAATAATAACGACAAAAATAATAGTAACAAAAATACAATAAAAAAAAAATAATTGCAAAAATAGGAAGCAATGTGAAATAATACCCAAAAATAATAACAACAAAAATAGTAACAACAAACATAACAAAAGTAATAATAACAAAAATAATAACAATGACAAAAATGATAATGACAAAAATAATAATAATAAAAATACAATAAAAAAACAATAATTGCAAAAAATAGGAAGAATTAATATTAAATAATACCAAAAATAACAACAAAAATAGTAACAACAAACATGATAATAAAAACTAAAATAATAACAAAAATAACAACTAAAAAAATAACATCATCAACAAATAACAACAAAAATAATAATACTAAATATAACAACTGACAAAATAATAACAAAAATAACAACAACAAAAATACAAAAAATAGCAAAAAGAACAAGAAAATTAACAAAAAACAGAATAACTAAGAAAAATACAAAAATACAAGAAAAAAGTAAAACAAAAACAATGATAAAAATATAACAACAAAAATGGAAATACTACAGGAATAAAAATAATAATAGTAACGAAAATAAACAACAAAAACAGTAATAATAACAACAAAAATACTTGTATAATTTTATTTTACATCAAAAAAAAAAAATTTATATAAAAAAACAAAAATAACAAAAAAAAATGCAACAACAAAATAGCAGCAATAATAACAACAGCAAAAGCTTTAAATGACTTAAAAAAAATGATTTAACTGCTATATCAGTTGATCATACACGTTTTATATGATAAATTATTATTCTACGTAAACTATATAATCCAATATAAGCCTATTAACTAATAATGATGAAATATAAAAATATATTTATATTATAATATAAAATGATATGATGTGAAATGATAATGATAAAATAATAAAAATCTAAAATTAATTTGAATTTAATAAAAGTCATATTTAAGAAAACATAAATAATCCATTGCTTATTTTTATGCACACCAACATCTGTTTACCTCATGAAAATTATTTTGACTATAAATTTGACTACTGGTAAATTAGTAATACAGATAATAAAAAATCTGATATTTTATTAATTTAATTGAAATGCTCTGCTTTTTCTACTAATAAAGTTATTAAATACATTTTATTATGACTGCCATCTTGTGGTAATTACTATGCATGACATTTGTGTGCTGTATATGTGTGTGTGAAATAATTTCTATTACATACATTACATTTTTATTTGTTCAAATTTGAATGAATGTGTATTATTATTATTATTATTATGTAGTAGTACAGTGTGTTTTTCACCATTTGTAATCATGTTTTGACTTTATTCAATTCACTTAAGTATTCCAGTGGTGTGAAATACATTTTAAAAAGCACAGATATTTTACATGAAGACTTTAAATTAATATGAGGTTATGAAAGAATTACAGTATATTGTTTAAAATAGTTCTGCTATTAATTAACTAATAGTTCTGTTCACTGCTTCTCAACTACACTTTAATAAATGTGATATATCACCAGACTGAGTTCAATGTATTGTGAGCATGACATGACGAATGTAGGAGAAAAATGAAAAGATCAGATTAAGAGCCCTTCACAGAGGTTTCCATAATACATTTTTATTTCTTCAACATATTAGACAGTTCCTATATGTATAAAAGCTATCAAAATGAGCACTTGGCACAAATGTTGAATTAAAACTGAGGACATGAACACACCTCAGCACTGTAAACAAAGAAGCGTCCTGATGTTTACCACAAATCTCTTAAAATGGCTACAAAAAGATCACAGCAGTGTGTTTATGAATCAAGCGGATGCACGTTCTTCATCCCTGGCCTTGTCGAATTCCTGTGCGATCTTCAGCGCGGTGGTATTGAGCCCCACTGACTGCATGTTTGTGATGATGGTCACCACCACCCCCTGTGGAGGAGTGTGTTTGCTCTCGCTGGGTAACACCAGCAGGACGCTACTGGCCCCCACAGCGCCCCCTGTGTGCGAGGCGTAATGTCTGCGGCTGCGGCACTGACCATATTTCTGCTGTTTCTCCACCACCAGCCAGCCCTGGGCGTACAGTCCGTTTCTGTCCCACGACGCCTCCGTTTTGTCCACCGGTGCCCATATGGCTTTGGCTGTGTGGGGTTTAAGGAAGCCAGGAAGCAGCCCGTCTGTGTTCTTCAGTTCGGCCATCTGATAGCTGTAGAGCAGAGCGTTACCGAACACCAGAAGGTCGCCCACAGTGGACAGAAATCCACCTCCAGCCCATTTGTACGAATTGTCCACATAGGGGCAGTTCACAACACGACCCTTTTTATTGAAGTGGTAGAACCTGCAGGAAACAGGGAAGATGTTAAACAGGTAAATGATAAATAAGTGTGTTTAAGATGAAAAAAAAGTTTCAATAGCATGGTGTAATCATATGAAACCAAAATGATAATAACTCTAAAAATGTCATGTGGTGTAACCATGTAAAAAGTAATACCATATTTTCTTTACACCTTAAATATGTGAATGTACTATTTCAAAATATATATGTTTACATTTATAATGAATTATTAATTCATAAATATCATTACATTTTTGGGAAGTCACACCAGATGACATTTTACACCCTGAACTTTACAGAACTTTTACAGAACTTTACAGTCTGAAATGTATGGCAATTATGTCTTGCCAAAGAAAAAAAAGGTCAAAATATCTGATATTTTAAGAGTCTTACCGACCTTGACACACAGTCTTTAGGGATTCTCTTTGATATAATTTCCTGTTTTATGTTTTTCTTTTCCTGCATGTTGGTTGCTCCGCATCAGACCACAATTTCACATTATTTATAAAATTATCTATTAATATTTTTCATTATTTTTTATTTTCAGTTTTTATTTTAGTAACAATTTATAAATTTTTATGTGCTTTTGTCATTTTTTACTAGTTGTTTTTATATTTCTAATATTTCTAGCTTTTTTATTTCGGTTTTTGTTTTAGTAATTTAATTAATCAGCTTCAACATTTCTAATTTTCTAATTAAATTTTTAAAGGCACAATATGTAAGATTTTTTTATTAAAATATCCAAAACCCACTAGAACAGTGTTATATATTTTGCTGACTTGTGTACTTACATTATCCCAAATGTTTCGAAGAACGTTTAAATCCAGAGAAATAAGCAATTTTAACTAGTGCATCGGCTGTGGGGATGAAGATGACAACTCCCATGATTCCACACTCAGTCACGGCGTCATCAAACTACGCCTTTGTCTCTTTGTTTATTTCAAATACGCACCCTCTAGCGGCGAAAATTACATATTGTGCCTTTAAGCTACATTATTCATCTAATATGTATATTTTATTTCAGCTTTATTTTAAAAACCAAAAACCTTTTTTTAATCGTTTTAGTTAACAATAACAGCAATGGTCCACATGACTTGATTGCATATTTTATATCATATTTTATAACATTTTTTAACACAATCAGTAGATGTGTAGACATTTTCAACTTTTGATCCCCTGAAATCAGAATTCAGAATTTAAAAACATGTTTGATACAGAAGAGGCGTATGTTTCCTTTTTTTTTTTTTTTTGATTTATTTTTTACATTTTGCCTTTATTACAACAGGACTGTGTAGAGCAGACAAAAAGTGAAGTGGGGGAGAGAGAGGGGGACAGGATCGGGAAAGGTCCTCGAGCCGGGATTCGAATTCGGGACGCCCGTAACGCAACGTTTCAATTGCATGTTTAATGTCTCCTTTACCTGGAGCGGTTGTATATGATGGGGTCGTTTTCGTCCGGTACGGTGTTCAGCATGCCCAGCTCTCGAAACATCTTCATCATGTGGTCGAGGAAGCGCTGACCTGCTGCTCTCTCCACCACGGCGCTCAGCAGGGTATACGCATGCGTCGAATACAGGAACATAGAACCTACGGCGGTCGTATAACGCAGAGTTAAGGACAAATTACTGCAGAGAAACATCACTGTACAACAGAGACATTCTGCTAAACTACTCAGTTTGAGTTCCACGACAAGTCAGGTTTGGACCGACGTGAGAGTAAATAAACGGTGGTAAGCTAAAGATCAAGATATCAAGGCAACATGCTCTAAAAATAAACCCAACCTCACAACAGATTATAACAACGCTTTGTTGTGTGCAGTGAAAGCATACCGGGTTTAAAAATCAGAGGATCGTCTTTGAATAAGTCCAACGCCTGGATGACATTCTCAAAGTTGTCTTTGAGGTAATACTCCTCCTGCTCGAACTCTTTTTTCCTCCTTTGGCCTCCTTTAGCCTCTTTGCTTTTAGCGCTGCTGTCCTCTGCTTTCGGCTTCTCTTTGTTTTCGTCTGAGCTCTTCTCCTCTTTGTTCTCCGGGGGCTTCAGAAGGCGCTTGGCTTTCTCTTTGTCCTCTCGCACTTTCTTGGCATCTTTCTCATAGTGACGGATGCCACTCAAGTGGGACAGGAGCATCCGGGGTGTTATTGTGACCTGGTTTAAGGACAGAGGGAAGAAAGCTAAGCCAAACCGAATGAATTATGTTGGGTTGGAAATAATTCGAAAATTCCCATAGACTTTCATTGAGGGTGTCAAAACTTTTGTACAATAACACATATAGAGTATTTAAGCCGTTTATCGCTAACAAAGCTTAACAGTTATGCTGGGACAACAAGCAATACGCTAATCATGCTAGCAACATGTTATCAATGTGCTAAATCATGCTAGAAACATTCTATCAACATGCTAATTCAAGTTAGCAACATGCTAAGAACATGGCAAAACATTCTAGCAACATGTTAAATCATGTTAACAATGTGTTAAATAATGTTAACAATATGCTAGTAACATGCTAAATCATGCAAACAGCATGTTAAACATGCTACCAATGTGTTAATTCAGGTTAGCAACATGCTAACACATGTTAAACCATGCTACCAACATGTTAGATTATGTTAGCAATTTGTTAAATCATGCAACAAGCGAAAACATTCTAACAACATGTTAAATGCTAGCCATGTCTTAAATCATGCTATCAATGTGCTAAAACATGCTAGCAACGTGTTAAATCGTGTTAGCAATGTGTTAAATAATGCTAACAACATGGGAGGGATCAGCAAAGGTCCTCGAGCCGGGATTCGAACTCGGGACACACTACCCACTAGGCTAATTCACGCTAGCAACATGTTATCAATATGTTAAATCATGCTAGCAACATGCTAAAACATGGTAAATCATGCTAGCAACATGTTAAATTATGCTAGCAATGTTTAAAATCAAGCAACGACATGCCATAACATTCTAACATGTTAAATGCTAGAAATGTCTTAAATCATGCTATCAACATGCTAACAACTTGCTAAATCATGCAAACAGCATGTTAAACATGTTAGAAATATGTTAAATCATGCTATCAATGTGCTAAATCATGCTAGCAACATGTTAAATTAGGTTAGTAACGTGCTAAATCATGCAGCAACATGTTAAATGCTAGCAATGTCTTAAATCATGCTAGCAACATGGTGAATATGCTGGCAGCATGGTAAAACATGCTAGAAATGTGTTAAATCATGCTGGCAACATGCTAAAACATGTTAGTAATGTGCTAAATCATGTTAGCAACATGTTAAAACATGCTAGCAAAATGCTAAATAATGCTGAGTAAAATCTTCAAGCTTCAAATTTTTTTCAAAGTTTAGAACTTTCAGACAAGGCTTAAAACTTTACTCATCTAGTTAATAAATTGTTAACAAATTAGTTGAGCATAATTCACATTAATCAGATGAGATATACTGATTCAATTAAAAAAACATCTTTTTAAATGGATGTACTCACATCCTCTGATTCAAATTGCTTCTGTGGGAACTCTGGCACGTATTTTTGGACAGGAGCATCTAGATCTATCTTGCCGTCCTCCCAGAGTCTGGCGACGGCGGCTGCGGTCAGAGGTTTACTGATGCTGGCGATTCTCATCACTGTGTCCGGACCACAAGGCACTCTGTTCTCCAGATCTGCATAGCCAACCCCTGAGAGACAACAAATACAGCCAGTGGTCGCTTTCTATGCTACTGTTCTAACACAGGCCTCGAAGTAAGAAAAGAACTGGTTCCCTTGGATGTGGACTTGTGGCCTTAACGTAAATGTGTCATTTTAAGCATGGATGGATTTTGTAAATCCTACAGTAGTGCAGACTACCCAAGAGCCTTTATGGGACCAAGCAGGGCCATTTCTAGCCAATTTGACGCCCTAGGCGAAATCCCTATTGCCCCCCTCCCAAATTTTATATATATACATTGGCGCCCCTTCAGCTGGTGGCGCCCTAGGCGACCGCCTGGCTCGCCTATGCCTAGAAACGGCCCTGGGACCAAGCATCAGTGTGCGGTGGGAGACTTCCTACCTTCACACCAAACATGACTGCCATCCACTGAGACTCCGATAACCATCCCAGGAGCTCCTACTTCATCCTGCAAAATAATATGACTTATCTGTAGGCCATTCTGCACTATAAACTTTGAACTGTAAATTTTAAATGAAAATAAATAAATAAAAGGCTTAGAGAGGATTAATTAGGTTAATTAGGCAAGTTAGGTTATTTAGGCAAGTCATTGAACAACAGTGGTTTGTTCCGTAGCCAATCAAACAGATCATTTCTTAAGAGGGCTAATAATACTGACCTTAGCAATTTTTAAAAAAATAATTCTTTTATTCCAGGCAAATTTAAACAAATAAGGCTTTCTCCAGATGAAAAATACAACAAGAAATACAGTGTTAAAATTCCCTTGCTCTGTTAAACATCACTTGGGAAATATCTGACAAAATAACTGAAATTTCATAGGGGGGCTAATAATTTTGTCTTCAACTGAATATATATATATATATATATATATATATAATAAAAAATGTTATTTTTCACATTTATAATAATGTAAATATTAAAATATCAATTACTTTGTTTTATATAATATTAGATACGAATATTTCATTATTAATATTAAAATGTTGAAATTAAATCAATATTAATAGACTTGTTTGCCAAATATATACACCTAAGTACAGCAGAACATGTCGACAATAAGATAAGCTCAACAAACGATGCTAAAAATAAATAAATTACATAAAAGCAATAAAGGATAAATAGTAAATGAAGTGTCGTCCTGATACCTGTACCTTTATCCGCTGCAGCAGGTCTCTGCTGGTTTCTACAGCGGCTGTGTATTTAGAGACTTTGACTGTCTTCTGTACGTTACATTCACAGCGTTCAGACGCAGAATCACGATATTTCAGCCCTAGAGCCAGAACAAACCCCGTCCCGATACCGAGAAGCCAGAAGACCGGGTGTCGGCTGTTGTAGGGTGTGATGACAGGTCTTCTGCTTGTTGAAATCAATCTCTTCAGCTGATCTCTTAACTTCCCTCTGGATGTCAACAAAGATACAAAGGGTTCGGATTTCTGAACACGGTATTTACATTGTGTGCATATGAGACCCCGTGATAAACACAGTAACCGAGACATGACTGTTTTACCACTTATAATAATAATATATGGGGGGGGGGGGGGTAAGGATAAAATAGTTGATGGGAAGAGTACTGTAAAGAGTTCCCGTTTGAACTCCACAGAAGCAGCGACAAACAGCTGACAACCGGGTTATTTTACAGTATAAAAGTCCACAACGTTGAACAATTAAAATATCGTATTTGTAGTTTTTTTAAATATGTTATAATATTTACATTGTTTCTTTAAATATTATATGTATCATATTTACAAAAGCAATAATCTAAACACAAATATTTAACCGTTTGAACTTTTTCCCCCCTAGCCAAATAGAAATTTAACATGACTGCCTGCTTGAGAATTTCTTCATAATTTTTTTTTGTCGTCTTGATAGTGAAATAAACTGGAGTTAACAATCAAACTAATGGATAATGTATATAACTGTATATAATTTTCTTTAAAAATAGGTTATCGTATTCCACTTTTTTCATATGTTGATGAGTCTGAACGCAAAGTGAAGGAAAAATAAGTACTCAACGTGCATGGTACGTAAAAGGTCTTTTAATTTGAAAACTGTAGAGACTTTAAAAACCAACGGCTGATTGGCTCGTATGCCAGTTGTGACTATGACGTCAGCCAATCAGACGTGCGCATTCTGTTCTTGACCGCAAGCCCCGTCTTCACGCTCATTAACGCTGCTGTCAACAAACTTCCCTTAATGTACTATTTAGGCGATAGCAGCTGTTATTTGGACAGTTTCAGGACAAACATTAATATACATGTAATATAACACAGCCAGCAGGCAGCCTAGTGATGTATAGTTCATTGTGGTATGTTTATGAACAGGAACGATCACTTATCGCATTGTATTATCAAGGCCCACATGCTCGTGGTTTCTGCGCTAGTGAATTGTGTTCACTCAGATCAATCATTACTTCTGTGTGACTTACCTGACCTTTCACGACAACTGCGTTTAAACACCAGCTCACCTTCTGGATGTGCATATGCAAGACCGTGTTCACTGTAGAATACAGTTCGTGGAAAAGTCACAGTATGTTATTTAATATCATATCATAAAATTATAATTCTATAATATATAAAATACAGAAATGCTTAGACCAGAAGAAACAGTTATTTATTAAAATCTAGTTATAATTACATTCTAATCATTATAATAGGCCTAATGTTTAGATCAGAAGGAAAAAAAGTGTCACTATAGAAAAATACAAAATGATATATTTTAATATATAAAATATGATATAAATGCTTAGATCAGAAGAAAAAATATTTACATTTTAAAGAAATCTTGAAAAGAAAAATATTATCTAAAATATATTATAAATGCTTAGATCAGAAGAAAACATTATTGTAATTATAATATAATAATGTTTAGATCAGAAGAAAATCTAAAAAAAAAATATATATATAAAATATATACATGCTTATAATAGATACTATTATTGTAATAATGTTTAGATCAGAAGAAAAATCAGTCTAAGAATATAAAATTATATTTTTATATGATATAAATGCTTCGATCAGAAGAATTCATAATTAAAAATATACTATAGGATAGTTTTTTTAATCAGAAGAAAAGATTTGAGTTTATATGAAAAGATAAGAATATTTAAAACATTATATAAATGCTTAGATCAGAAGAAAATATATTAAAAATGTCAATTATATTATAATAATGTTTAGATCAGAAGAAAAAAAATGTATATCTAAAAACAAATAATTATATATCAGAAGCAACATCTATATCAATCTAGAAAAATATAAATATTTTAATACATAAAATGATATAAATGCTTCGAACACAAGACAAAAATAATTAAAAATATATTATAGGATAATGTTTAGATCAGAAGAAAAAAGTTTTTTTCTATTTAGATGAAGATAAAAATATTTTAAATGTATTATAGAAGTGCTTAGATCAGAATATATAAAAATATATACCATTATTATAATTATATTATGTTTAGATCAGAAAAAAATCTATATATCTAAAAAAAAAAAAGAATACAATTATATATAAATGCTTAGATAATATACTATTTTTGTAATAATGTTTAGATCAGAAGAAAAAACCCATCTAAATCTCTCGATCTCAAAAAGAAAATGCTTATATCACACGGAAAAAAAATACACCCACATACATACAACATTTATAATTATAGAACATTTATAATAATATTAGCCCTTTTTATTCACACTGAGTGTATTCTTTCAACATCCCTTTCGTCAAGACGTGCTGAAACAGTCAACAACGACCCTGAATTTGTCCAACTTAAAGCTCTACAATAGTTTGTTTAGTTTGAAATACAGAGCACCAATCAAAACACTGAGAAGCCAAAACATCCCCTCCACACCATCGTGCAGCAGCACTATTGCCAACATCACAAATGTTGCATCAGTTTTAACAGCACAGCCTCAAGACTGACTTTGGCTGAAATGATCTGCTTTCGTAATCAAGTGGTTTTAACAGTTTGAACACATTCAGTTAGTTCACGTCCTGCAATGTCACACGCTACACCTTCCAACTGCTCAGACACTGCAACTGAACTCCTGCAGCGAGACATTTATGCAACAGAATAGAGCCCGACCGATATGGGTTTTTTGGGGCCGATACCGATATTAGGGAGTAAAAAAAGGCCGATATCGATATATCCACCGATATTCTTTGTGTATATTATAGTACAGTACCAGTCAAAAGTTTGGACACTTTCCCATTCGTGTGTCCAAACATTTGACTGGTACTATATATAGAATACAGTATATACATAAACAGAATATATATACTAGGGATGTAACGGTATGAAAATTTCTTATGATTATAGTGACCAAAATTATCACGGTTCTCAGTATTATCACAGTATTGTTCAAATGTGCTGGAGATGTTCAAAAAGCACCAACACATAAATCACTTCACGTTTTATATTTAAAAATCAACAAAACAAATAAAATGACATTTTGTTTGCATAATCACTAAAACAATAACATTACCAATGATGTTCAGATTTTAAATGACAACTTGACTGACAACAGTTTAATAGCATGTTCAAATATCTAGTGTAAATGTTCAAATAAAGCGTTGAAAAAGTTTCATAAAAAGGTAAACCTCACATTTCAGCCTTTAAATTAAGAAAAGATGTAAGTCAAAATGCGCACTTTAATGCCCTTTGAATGTAACATGTACGTTCCCTTGGAACTGGAATCATGGCGGAATTTCATGTGAAGTCCACTTCGCAGGGCACTTACGGTCGAATAAGACAACGCTTGAATGCTGCTGCCTGAACAAGTACTGAAGTGAAAGTGTTGACTGGGGTCACCATCTCACGAACGCGCCGGCGGATCGCCACCAAATTCGGGGGATCCCTTCAGCTCGAGGAGCCCTCTCGAACGCCACCCTCCCCGTGTTGGTAGCCCCCCGGGGTTGCTAGATCAGTTGCGCCGGACTGCGAATTTAACCACCCGTAACTCCCAAACCCCGGGGGCTATCGACGCGGGGGTGGTCTTATTCGAAAGCGGGCCTCTAGACGTACACTCGATTCGCGTTCGAGAGGGTTCCTCGAGCTGAAGGGATCCCCCGAATTTGGTGCGGATTCGCAGCGCCGTTACGGAGATATGGCCGTTCAAAGTTTCAATGGTTTTCCATAGACTTAAGCTTTAAAGCGTTTCATCCAGGTCGCCAGTAGCAAACAATAGAGCGCGTTCTGCTGGACAAACTAAGTAACTACACCATTTAAAGCATTTTAGCTGCGTTATATGTTCTGTAAAAAAAATGTTCATATCTGCGGCATATTCGCCGATACCGATATATCGGCGACAGGCTCATATCGGCCGATAATATCGGCAAAACGGTATATCGGTCGGGCTCTAGTTGTGTCCCATGATGCCCTGGGGTATCAATAATAAAACCTACTAGAGACTGTCCAGGTGCAGTTCAAATGCAAAAGCTTGCTTTTGTCTTCAATAGAAAGTTATGTCTATTCCTGATCACAAACAGACTATCAAAGTAAAAACCTTATGGGTTGAATAGGCCATATTGCTGAATTTCACTCTTCTTTTGAAAACTACCAATTTGGTATATATAAAAAAGAAAGGTTCACTCAACATTCTTTTTATTTCTGTCTTTTTGCTGGCCAGACTCACTACCTGCTGTATGGAACAGGAATGCAGACATGGGAATATTCCCCGGCCTATGCGATTCGTTCCTACGCGTATCTTTGGCTCCATGCCCTTCCTGCCTGCTTTCATGCGCTCATATCGGCCGATAATATCGGCAAAACGGTATATCGGTCGGGCTCTACAACAGAATAAGCAAATATGAAACGTAACAGGAAGCAGATAGTCTGATTAGCATGTGTTGTAAGACAACATCCTCTCAGCAATGAGTGGGAGGAGATGAAAAGCTCTGTAGTGAATATAGTGAACACAATTCAATGCACTTGAAATGCTAAAAAACACCTCAAAAACAGACCCCAGGCTTTAGAAAATGTCAAATGGAGTGGTTTTATTTATATTTATTTTAGCTTTGTACATTTTTATAGGACATTTAATACACCTACAGTACATTTAAAACGACTAAAATGAATGAGGCACAACCAAATATGATTTCATCATTTTTCAAATATGGTTTTCTGGCAGAAGCGAACTCAGCAAATAAACGTTGCCTGACGTCTTGCAGCAAAATGGGAGGGAAATCAAAAATAAATAAAAGTTGGAGTGTAAATAAATCCCTTTAGGGCTAAATATTGGCACAAAGAATGATATCCAAATTGGAAAAGTGTATATATATATTCAATCATAAACTCTATAAGCTACACACTGCTAGACATCTGCCTTCACAGTAGCACCAGTATACATAGGACAACCTAATCCCACGTACACGATAAAAAAGAAAATAAAACCCCGCTCAATTATAATTCAGCTTGGCTTCAGACTCGACGTGTCCACTAGAACCGTTATGTGCATATATTGAATTAAGTGCAATTGTTGCTAACTTTGTGCACAACCAGAATAAAAACAAACACGTACCATATTATTACATAAAATAAAATACAAGGTAGACTAAAGCTTTTTGTAACAAATGGCACATGTTATTCAATCTGATAACTGTCAGGAAAAAAAAAAAAAAAAGAATAAAACAAACATGTACCATAATATTACATAAAAATAAAATAAAATACAAGGAAAACTAAAGCTTTTGTAACAAATGGCACATGTTACTCAATCTGATAATTGTCAGGATGAAAAAAAAAAAAAAAAAAGACAAAATGCAGACATCGTCATGATTACGTGAGCAGGATTCACATGTTATTCAGCTCCAATAGAGTCTGTTCCAACATCTGGTTCATATCGAGGTTCTCTTCTTTAGCATGTGAGAGTTTCTCTGTTAGAACATCAAGTGAAAGACACGTTAATATCAGTGCAAAGCATGTAGGGAATAACATGCAGTGGATGCCTTGAGCATTGAACATACATAGTTCACACGCTCTGTTCATGCTTTCATATAAATATCCATAACTGAGATACACTATAGTGATATACATGTGTTAATATATAAATTTATGACGGACACAGTAAAAGAGTGCTGACTCTTGCATAAAGCAAAAGGCATTAGATGACATCCTGATTAAAGTGCTAGCCATACATTATCCACATGCTGCCTTCAAGATCTGGGATGAGTTCGGAAATGGCATTTTATTGATTTTGGTTTGCAATAAAATAGATGCACTGGTCAATTTCTCTTTCACTGAACAGGGTGTTTTTTCTCTTGTCTTTTCCCGACATAATTCAGAGCAAAGGATAAATTAGAATTTAAATAATGTATACTAATAATTTTTTTTAATACATTAAAAATACTATTAAATATAAAGTATGAACAAAGTCAGGACGTTTTTTTTTCTTGACAATTAAGAGCATAGGAAAAGTGATTTATATAATGTATCGGAAAAATTATATGTGCTGTCAAACGATTACTCGCATCCAAAATAAGTTTGTTTACATAATGTGTGTTCATACGGTGTATATTTATTATGTATATATAAATACACACACACACGCGCGCGCATGTATATTTAAGAAAAACATGTTACGTTTAAATATTAAATATATTTTATGACATTATTTATATGAATATAAATATATACACGTAAATATAAGTAAATATTTTCCAAATATATGCTTATGTGTCTCTTTATATATACATAATAAATATACACAGTACACACACATTATGTAAACGAACTTATTTTCGATGCGATTAATCACGATTAATCGTTTGACAGCACTAATTATATATATATATATATATATATAAAAATTATGTACAGAACAAAGGATTTTTTTAAACAATGAAAAGCAAAGAAAAAAAAAATCACAATATTTTTAACAGAATTTAATGTTTACATTTCTAAATTATATTAAATTTATAATATATAGTTTAAATATTTAAATAGCAGTATATTAAATTATACATGTAATACTATAGTTTAAATATTTAAATTAATATAAAAAGGTTGGCCATTTATTTTTTCTTGAACAGTTTTTTGGAACGGCAAAGAAAAACAATTTAATAAACATTTGAAGTATTTAAACTAAATAGTTAATTTTAAATAATGAAATAAAAATTCAATAGTGAACAAAATGCAACATACAAACAATGTTATTTTGTGGTAAATCTCAGCTCGCAATTATCATCTTTCCAACATGACTTGAAGGCAGCAAGTGTAACTTTGTTACAAAAACACGTTCCTTGAACTTTCATTCACAACAGCATTCATTTTAGACACCATTTGGCGATAAGAACCAAACAAAGTCCACACTAGTTTTAGTCCTCATTCAAGGCCATTCTTAGCTCATTAGAGAGATGGCGGTTTTTCTCGAGTTGCTGGTAGAGATGGTCTACAGGAGCGGCAGCAGGTTAAGACGAGAGAAAGAGAGAAACACAGAAAGAACAGAGTGAAGAAGAAATGAGAACAGCTGCAGGTTAGTAGCGTTTCATTCAGACTCAAACCAACCTGGAGGAGGTGATTCAGATGGATCAGACAGAAGGACACAGAGCTCATATACTCACCAGCAGAGCTCAACAATAAGAACGGCCCAGTGTAACAAGTCATACAGTGTGGTGTGTGCGGCAAATTACTTGACAGTCTTGGAAATGTTGAACAAATCATTAATCTAAGGAAGTATGCAATCACTGTATGCAATCCTTTTCAGTTACATTATACCTATATTACAGAACTTCAGCTATTATAAAAAAAATAGAGCTTAAAATTTTATGTAAATTAAAAATTAATATATGTAAATGAAAGTAAATTACTTTATAAATTACTAATTATAATGTATAAATCATAATATAATTATTTTTCATGCCACAAAGCAAGCAGAAGAAAAAACCCTTATTGTAGATCCCTAACTAGCATTGGAATGACATTCACTGTACTTGGATTTGAATTCTAATGCCTTCGTAGAATATGTAAACAGAAGATTAACAGCTAGAGCTGACTTTGAGAAAACAAAAATAGTCATCTGTTCTCACTAGTGACAACATGCATTTGAACTTTAAATACTCAAAGCACTTAAAATAAAATAAAAACGTTAAATATCAAATTTACATACACATTTTACGGCTTTAAAAATGTTACATTATTTTTTAGATATCAATTGCAACACTGTTCTCCTACAGTAAAATGTGGGGAATTGGTTTTAAAACACCATTATAGCAACAATTTACTCAGATTATGTAATAATAATAGGATCTGGTGTTATTCCATAATATAAAAAATGTAACTTTTACATTTTCTGAAGAAACTGTTGCTAGGGTGCTCTCTCTATTAGACATAACATCCTCACAGACACGGCTCAGATCCGCTCTCGTAATGCAAGTCTATGAGATCTCTCCTCAACACGCAGTACTATTTGACATATGATTCATTTTCAGTGGAGTTGAATACTTATTTCATATTCTGTTAGTGGTTTGTTTAAAACCACAACCCTAACTATTAGTGATGATGCTAGCTATTCTCAAACAGAGAGAATAGGTTTATCACCACAGGAACTTTACTACTAGCACAGCTTATAAATGACAGGTAATCATGCGGTTTAATGAAGAGACGTTAGAACAGAATTGACCGTCATCTACTTCCCTGAGAAAACCTGATTAAAAAGCCACAGAAATTTGAATAGTAGGAGAGGATGAATTTGCCTAACATGTAAATATGGGGAAGCCAACACGCAGTGCTTTAGGAACGTTCCCCACATGAAAAGATCGCCTTTATTAAACACTTAACGAACAAGAGCTCATACAATAACCATAGAAGAAACCCAGGACTTCTACCAGTGCTTCTGACTTTATTTGAGCCACAGCAATAAAAGCACATAGAAATGAAAAGGAAATAAAGAACAAAAATGAGACGTTTACATAGTTTTACATGAAGCTGAAAGAATTAAAGGTTCTGTACAAGAAGAGATGGAGAACAAAACACAATGTAGAGGGATGAGAGGAAAAGAAAGGCTGGAAAGAGCAGAGTGAAGTCATTCAGCCGGCGGGACGCATCTTCGATGAACAATTTATCTGCGCGGGGGGGGGGGTGCTTATTATACAGAGTCTCCATTAATCTCGTATATCAGAAACGTCTCCGGCTAACACTAATGCTGAACAGCCATAGAGGGGAGCCAAACCACCACACGGCTGACTTACCAAGCAGCTCACGCTCCTAAACAACTACGACATATGAGACAACATCATACGTGATGTGGACAGATGGGATCAGAGATGTAGATCTCTACATGGCAGGCTTTGGGCCTGTCTTCTGAACAGAAGAAGACCTTGTTAGTAGATGAATTTACACCAAAGGAGAAGAAACACCACACACAGGAAGTCACGGAGCATGAAACGCTTCCCACTGTAAAACCGTGGTGCATTTCTGACTGTATCACATGCTTTGGGGTTAAGACTTCCCAGTACTGCCAGTAGGCTGGGTGATATAGTCCATCTTTCTATATTATTGTGTTTTAAAATTAACCAATATCCTGAATATTGTTAACATTTTTAAAGATGGTTAACGGACTAAATCCCTGTTTGTTAATTTACACTTTACCTTTTAGGTTTGGGGTTGGTAAGATTTTTTTATTGTTTTTGAAATTCCCATGTTCACTGAGGCTGCATTTATTTGATCAAAAATAGAGAAAAATCGTGAAAAATAATTGCATGTATACATACACACACACACGGTGTAACAATACACGTATTGAACCATTCGGTACGAGGCTTTCGGTTCGGTACGCATTACAAACTGAACGATTCGTTGGACTAATCCTATTACATTTGGAAAATGAAGGAGCTTAAAAGTGCTGGGGTGCGTCGAAAGACGAGGATCTTGTATCGACGATAGCCAGAGATATTGTCAAAAACATCAACTATTGGCAATATTAAGAGGATTTGGCATTTTCAATTAATGTAGCCCTGTTACATTCTTATTTTTATTACCACATAACTGACACGCTGCGAGGATAACAAAAGATAAGGCTATTTGCTCCTCAATTAAAATGTTTTAAAAAAGGTCTTTTAAAACAGGTCTATTATACAATTAATTATAGGCCTATAATTAAAATATTAACACTGCAGTCATAAATAAAAATCAATGAAATAAAAAGCTTAATTTAGCCTATTTAAAGTGCCGACTTTCAAAAACAACCTGTTTAACACCAAATACGTTTCTTCTAATTTTTTTTTAACCATGTACGGGCCACAAGAGAAATATTAAGGGAATAAATTAAAACAGTTAGCTTTATACCGTTATCAGCATATGTTGAAGTAATGTTTATATATTTAATTTAATGTTTTACAAAGATTTTAATTTTACATTTATATAACAAAATATAAATAAACTAACTTTTAAAGCTATATCACCCAGACCTAGTACTGACCAGCAACAATTGAATGAAACATTTGAGAGTTAGGAGTTTTGTTTTCTCACAATATTATTTCAAATGAAGTAATACAATAGTTATGAATTCCAATCACAAAACTCCTATACACTGACTCTACAAGCCATGGCCTTAACATTAACACCCATGGACAAATTTGCAATAAGCAAATACTTCAAATACCTCAAATAACAGTACAGGAACCATAAGCATTGTAGAGTTAGAGATAGAGTTTTTAAACAGAAGAATGAGTCATATAGTGTGTGAACTGATGATACAAGACCTTATTCAGAGAGGGTGAGAGGGGGATTATGGGTAATGGGGGAGGGGCACAGGCACAGGCAGAGACCGCAGATGAATTACATTGAAGTCATGTCGTTGAGAGCGTGGTCCAGCTCCTCGCTGATGGCTTTGTACTTGAGTTTCTGGGAATACAACTCATCTATCGGGATTCGGGACGGTGTGTTTGATGGAGGGGAGACAGAGTAAGAGGTGGAGGGAAGGGATAAAAACAGGTGCAGGAGTGAAGCATCCAATCCAGTGGCAAGACGAGCCCCGGTGAACCGAGTGACAGACAGCGAGAGAGTGACGTGAAGACAGAGCGAGAGCGAGAGCGAGAGAGAGAGAGAGAGAGAGAGAGAGAGAGAGAGAGGAGGGAAAACAGAAAATAAAGTTAAGGAGGAATGGAAAGGAACTGAAACAAGGCAAAGACCATGACAAATTCGTCAGAGTCACCGTGAAACCCCAAACAGGGTTGCTCACAGGTCACTTAACGAGATGTTAAATGAATTCTGTCATGATTTATTCACTCATGTCATTCATTTAAAACCTGTAGGACTTTAATTCTTCAGTGGAAAACAATGTCAGCAAAATGCCCAGAATGCACTTTTCCCACCTGTTGAAGCTTTTAAATCTCATTTAACTCATTATGGCTTTTCTAGATGTCATTCCAGGTGCCACTGGTTTCTGTGTTTCTAGTCATTTGTCAAACCTTCATGTTTTTAATATTTTATATACTTTTTATATAGTGCAAAAGTCATTAGCTATGTTTCCATCCACCTATTTTTATGCGTATTTTGGATGGAAACGCCAAGATGCGCATTTAAAAATAAATAAATAAACAAACTTACGCGCTCAAATAAGTAGGATAATTTTCTTATCCGGTAAGAAAACATGCACATAAAATCGATGGAAACAATTTTACCAAATAAATTCCTTCATGCGCATCATGTGACTTTGCGATGGGACAGCATACCTGGACCGACCAATGGACTGATCTCATTGCACAGCGTCTGAGATGCTAGTTTTGTCATTCTAAAATGCTTGGGCAAAGTCTCGTCAAAGTGCTTCGTTATAATTAACTTCAAGCACTGCGTTCCCAAACAGCAGGCTCCGAAAATAAGATTACATGACCATGCTTCATCTGTGCGCTCTGAAGCTCGTAATTTATTGTAATAAATTATTATAAACAGTGCCTTCTCCTAATGCAGCAAATTAAATTTCTCTTCGTGATATTTAAGTTAATCAGGAAGTGACGCTTTTGTACTCTTCAACTCACTGGATGGAAACCGTGCTTTATTCGCAAATGTTTTATGCGATATTCCAATTTTGCGCACAAGTTTATTTCGTAACTTTGGATGGAAACATAGCTACGGACTACTTTTACAGTACTTTGTCAGGTTGTGTTTTAACACATACCAATAATATGAAATAAATGCACTTTAAATGTAAAAATATTTTTGAAATAAGTCTGTTCACCAAAGCTGCATTTATTTGATCAAAAATACAGAAAAATCGTGAAATATTATTATAATTTAAAATAACTGTTTTCTATTTGAATATATTTTAAAATGTAATTTATTCTTGTAATGCAAAGCTGAATTTTCAGCTTCATTACTCCAGTCTTCAGTGTCACATGATCCTTCAGAAATCACTCTATACTGATTTTCTGCGCAAAAACATTATCGACTTAGAAAGCAGTTATGCTGCTTATTTTTCTGGAACCCGTAATGCATTTTTTTCAGGATTCTTTAAAGAATAGAAACAGCATTTATGTAAAACAGAAATCTCTTGTAACAAATCTGTACTGTAACTTTTGATCAATTTAATGCGTCCTCTATGAATAAAACCATTTCTTACGTGGAAAAAAAAAAAAAAAAAAAATACTTAAACAGTTGTGTAAATATTCCTTCATGGTGCTTTTATTGTCATTTTGGGACTAATTTTCAGTTCCTATTATGGGAAGGGAGCACTCAGGGAATTCATGTGTGAACTATCTGTGTTTGTTCCACAGAAATAAATTAAATAAAACAGGTTCGACATGAACGCAAATAAATAACAGTTTTCATTTTTGGATAAACTATCCCCGTTAAGGTTCTTACTGATGCCTCTCTGACCGGGATATTGAATTATCACAGATACATTAACAAAGTGCAAATACGGCGGTACAGTTATGAAAATGAACTTGGGCTTGTGTAAATCCAAATACGTGCAGAACAGGAGAAGACTATTTAACAGCAGCTTATAAAAGCCTAATCAAGTTTAAATGCTGCGTGTAATTGGACCTCAGTAACACGAGTGTCATCTTACAAAACAATGTGAAGTCTGTGTGTGTGGATCTGCACAATGACTGGTCTCTCCGAAAGAGGTGATGCTTAATTGTGCGACTGAACCGATAAGGAAGCTGAAAGAAGGCCAGTAGGGCAGAAGGTTTGAGGAACAGAATGACGGTAAAAAAAATAAATAAAAAGGCTGAAAGCTTTATGACCTGAAGCGAAAGGAGTAGTCGCTCTGAATACTTCACAATCACACGTATGAATGAAAATTTGACAGGGGCTGAAATGACTCGAATGAACGAAAGTCGTACCTTCAAGGTCATCAATGGTCTTCTCAAGCTTGGTGACTGACCTCTCAGAGAACTCGGCACGGGTCTCGGCCTGCAGCAGAAATAAATCATTGAGACTGCTGGGACAGTCATTTGTAGCTAAAAAAAGTATTTAAATGCCCAGAACTGGTGGAGAAAAAATCTAATCAGATAAGTTATTATTGTGTGTGAAATATACACAGTAACAGTGATCTAAAACTATTCATATAGTGATACAAGACTTGATATACTTGCCTCCCCTGGACAGAAGGATGACTAAATATCATGAAAGATGTTCATACCTCCTTTAGTTTGTCAGTGAGGACCTTGATCTCCTCCTCGTATTTGTCTTCTTTCTGTGAGTACTGAAGACATCATAAGAGGGACAGACGTCAAAACACACACCAGCACATGAGCATTTAACACTACATTAGCACTCCGCTCAATAACACTCTTAGGCTTTGTTACTGCACATAAACCAGAATTTTTTTCTCCAATTCTCATATCTAGGACTGATATCTCATATCTTTCGCATGCCAATGTTCCTGAATATATATATATATATATACACAGACTGTGTAATCCATAGATAAAAACCGCTGACATGTAAATTACCAAAGATGTGGGACTATTTTCACAGATGAAAATGTGTTCGTTTGTATCTTTAATATGTTGTTTAATGTTGTTTACATGACGAGTATGTACTGTACACATTTATACACACACACACGTATATATTTAAAGGGGTCATATGATGCAATTTCAAGTTTTCCTTTCTCTTTGGAGTGTTACAAGCGGTTCGTGAATAGATAAGATCCCTAAAGTTGCAAAGACTAAAGTCTTAACTTTTATAAAGAATATCTCTTTGGGTTTAAGACTTGTCCAAGCCCTCCTAAAATGCCTCGTTTAAACACGCCCCCACATGTCTACGTCACAATGTGGGAAGATTTGCATAAC
>NW_015650717.1:811540-841731 GCF_001515625.1 Sinocyclocheilus rhinocerous
ATGCTATTTCAATTTTTCCTTTCTCTTTGGAGTGTTACAAGCGGTTCGTGAATAGATAAGATCCCTAAAGTTGCAAAGACTAAAGTCTTAACTTTTATAAAGAATATCTCTTTGGGTTTAAGACTTGTCCAAGCCCTCCTAAAATGCCTCGTTTAAACACGTCCCCACATGTCTACGTCACTGTGTGGGAAGATTTGCATAACACCGCCCAAATGTTCAGGCAAAGAAAGAAGGCTTAACTTTGATTCTCGCTGTAGTATTGTTGCCGCCGCCACCATGTTGTGAAGACGCTGTGTGTTTCGTTGTGAAAGCGAAAATACTTCCGTTTGTCCTTCCAAAAGAGGACTCAACTAGAAATCAGTATTTACAACACTGTTCCAGAACAGTTCAACCCAAATATTCAGATGTGTGCAGCGCATTTTATGGAGGACTGTTTCCTGAACCTGGGAAAGAAGCCTACAATGCGTCTGTGCACAAAGGCTGTTTCTATAAAGTAGGGCAATTCCAACTTTGCAAGGACAGTCTGGCGCTTCTGACTCACAGAAAGGCGGGGCATAGAGGAGAAACAATAATGTACATTATGTGGAAAATAATGTGTTTTTTGAACCTTAAACCGCATAAACATTGCATTACACCAAATACACAAAATAATGTTCTTTTTAGCAACATCATATGACCCCTTTAAGAAATATTTTTATTAAGTATTTTATTTATTTTATATATGAATATAAATATGCATTACATATATTTCTTAAATATATACACATGCGTGTATTTATAAATAAATAATATCTACACAGAACGCAAACATTATGTAAACAAACTTTTATTTTGGATGCGATTAATCTCGATTAACTGATCTGACAGTACTAGCATTAACTCAATATTACAGGTTTTTAAAATATGGTAACTTTTTAATGTCCTGTAAGCTAATGTTGATCAAAGTCATCTGCTAAAGTCTACTGCAGATACAGATATTCATACATGCATATAACTACGGATGCAGAAACAAAGTCAACTTGCTCTTGAGTGTTCACAGACTGACTCTTAACCAGATTTCACTTTAACAAGATTATAATGGTCATCCAGAAAGCTTCCCCAGAATGACCATCAAGTTAAAAAAAAAAAAAAGCCCCTACGCTGATTCTTATGGACCAGTTAGACCAGCACCACAACAGCACAAATCAGAAAATCGGAAAATTTGTCAAAAAGCAAGTAAACACACACTTCAACCCCTCACTGACATATACAGACAAAGTTGGTTTGTTAAACATAGAAACACTGGTTATCCCGGTTTGTTGAGGAGGAGGGGTGGACTGTGTGCCTGGGACAGCAGCAGCAGAGCACACCTACCTTCTCAGCCTGGGCTTCCAGCGACTTCAGGTTGTTGGTCACAGTTTTCAACTCTTCCTCAAGCTCAGCGCATTTGCTGGTGTTTTACACACAGAGGAGAGGAGGAGGAACAAGAGGAGGAAAGGTACATTGAGAGGAGGAGAACCAGAGGCAGGTTGGAACAGAGGGACATCAGGGAACCGGAAGAGAGAAAAGAGGAACAAAAAACAAAAACCCAAAATCAATCAAAACAGGGATGGAGGACAAGGGGAGCCCAAAGTTCCCTTAACACAGCAGGAATGTGCCATGATGATGAATCGAAGTCTACATAACTGCTGCATGCAAGTTGTTAGGAGTTACACCGTATGAGAAGAAATCAAGTTGCAGCATTCCTGCCAAGTTAGAAGGGCGTGAAACAAACAAAAAGATGGACCAAATAAAGCTGCACGGGTAGCAAGCAAGGGAAACTGTGGTTTTGCCTCTTACAGAGTACACAAAGTTAGATGTGACCTAATGACTGGCGTGCAGTACCTGTTCTTCTGATGCCTTTAATGACTTATAGGTTTGGTCCAACACTCGAAGCTCATCCTGTAATCTTCGAAGGCGTCTGTTAGTGTGTGCAGAGGGAAGGCCATTCCAAACACGGGCCACATGCAAGTTAACAGTGCATGCAAAAATAAAAAAAACATAAGACAACCAAAACAACAAACAGGAATGTGAAGCAGGTATTAGCAATATGGTAGTAATATTCTTAGGGGATGTACACACGGGACGCATTGTTGTGTTACATCTAAGCTACTGTTGATATGTGCATCAAGTGCAAACTTAAGAGTCAGAATCGGAAGTAGAAGGTCATCCAAGTATTTTCTTCTATCGTTTAATGAATTTGTACGCAGACATACAACTTATTGACTTACCGTTTTTTCACGCATACTAGATGGCACGGAAGTGGGCATATTTGTATACAGGCATAGAGGATGCCATTCAGAGACAATTCATTTCAAGTTAAATAGTGTTATGGTATGATACGTCAGTTTTAAAACAATGGACCAATTAGGAAAAGCTGGAGGCCGGACAAGCAGAGCACACGGAGTGCTGACTAAAGTAACATTTATATGGCAGAAGAGGCTCTTATACTGGTTACAAAGGACTGTATGACAGAAACCAATGTTAAAAAAAAGCAACAATCAGTTACAGAGAAGCTCTAGTTATTAATACATTTTGCATTCATTGGCCTCAGAAAGTAAAAGGCTAGTTAGCATCTCATGTATTCTGTGTGTATGCCTCCTGACACAGAATCTGTAAGGGTGTGCGAGTGTGTGAAGAGTCAGGCACATGCATGAATATGTGTGTATGTGTAGGTTTGTGCAGACATGCAGAAGCTGCAGGAAAGTCTCGTACCTTTCATTCAGCTCAGCGCGTTCCTCTGTGCGCTCCAGCTCAGCCTCAACGATCACCAGCTTACGGGCCACCTGCACACACACACACACACAGGCCAGATCATGGGACAGTCACATACTTGTACTTATAGCCAATTTAAAAGGGGGGAAAAACACTTTCTACACATTAAACGAGACAAAATGAAACCATGAAAAGAATAGACAAAAAGGGAAAAAAGACAAAACACGCAATCAAAAACAGTATCAAAACACAAAAACAAACACAAAAAGAAAAAAAGACAAAAAATAAACACACAAAACAAACAAGACAAAAACAAAAGCAAAGCAATGAACCACCAGAAAACAAACACAAAACAAGAAAAAAAAAAAAGTTCAAAACAAAATCACAAAGAAACAAAAACATGAAACATGAACAAACAAAAGGCAATACAACAAAAATCCAAAACTAAAAATCAAACAAAAAACAAGACAAAACACAAAGAAAAAGAATACAAAAGACAAACAAATCAAAAACAAAAACCACAAAGCTATATTTGATCAGATTACAAAATACAGCAAATCTTTTTTTATGCTTATGCTGAACTGCAAGCACCTGCTTGCTCACACTTTAAGTGTGAAAGGTCATGTGACTAGGCAGGAAGTAATGCGCATGTGTGGTTTGGTGGCTGAGGAAACCTGCCTCCTCGTATTTGCGGTCGGCCTCCTCAGCAATGTGTTTGGCCTCCTTGAGCTGGATCTCCTGGATCTCCATCTTCTCCTCATCCTTCAGAGCTCTGTTCTCAATGACCTTCATGCCTCTGGAAAGAGAAAGCAATAAATTGATTGAAAGAGAATGAAATCTCTCTATAGCATCACTATGACTCCATTTGGATCAATAACTCGCTACAAATTACATTCAAAGCCGCCAACTTGTCTGCAGCTAAGCTCTGGGATCAAAGACACAGTTTTAGCTTCTAAACCCATGTTTTCTTGTATTATCACAACAGTCACTGTCAGAACAGATGAATGGGAGGGAAAAAGCACCTAAGAGCTAGACCAGGTCTCGGTACAGAGTGGTTCTATGTAGGCGCGCTGGGCTGGAGACAGAGGGACTCTGTGTGTGCAAACAAAGGAAGGGAAACGCAGCCTAGTGCCTCTACAAATTGCTGTTTATTCAGGGACCCACTGGCTCTACGCAAACAGCTCACGTCAGTTGTTTAGGCCAAAAACAGCATCACACAACTACAACCGACTGCATGCCCTTGATTTTTCTGCTATGTGCAGAGGCAATTCCAGGGCTTTTTAAAACTTTCCAAAAAAAAGTCTTGTAGATGAAAAGTGAAAAACAAAATGAAATGAAAAATGAAAACACTATACATTTTGAATGTTTTATACTGTCTTTTTTATGTATTAAAATAATGCTTTAATTTTTTTTATAGCATTATTGTTAAAACTTTTGTTCAAATAAAAATACAATTTTGTAAAAAAAAAAAACGTAATTGAAAAGCAATAATAATAATAATAATAATAATAATAATAATAATAATAATGATGATAGCGATGCTTGCTTAAACACAACTATGATTACGAACTACTGTAGGGTCGCGATGCTGGTGATTAGCAAATTACATGGACTTCCCTCAGCACACACAAACAGTCTTTATGCAGGGCACCAGATGTGCAGTGCAGGCTAGGAAGTGGCAGCATGTTGTCATTTCAATAGCAACACATCAGCGGAGCTGCACACAGTAACCACAGTTACTGCGAGAGGGGGAGGAACGGGGTGTGGACCTGCTCAACTGACTCGTTCTGCTTCAGTGAATCAGGCTGACTGTCCTACAGAATGCCACACTTGATTGCATTGTACTTCACAATACCACAGTATGCTATAGCACTGTACACATGTACTGCATATACTAGTACTTGGCAGCGTGGACAAACTCATACAGGAAATGCAGTAATAAAATGTTTGTTCGTTTATTTTATTGACTGATCGATCGATCGATTTAAAAAAATAATAATAATAAGCATGAGATAATGAATATATTTGGACATTCCAGAGAATTAAATAAGTACTGAAAAGTCCTTCATTTGATTTTTTTCTATTTGTTTGTAACTTGGCTGCACAAGATAAGATTAATTGAACTGTCGGTGCCAATAGCCTCAAGACAGCACAGTTGCGCTTCAGCGTCCCGAGTTTGAGTCCAGGCTCACAGAGCTTTCTCACCCCCCGCTCCCTCTCTTCACTTCCTGTATACAATACCGTCATATCCTAATAAAAGGCAAAAATGCCAAAAATAAATCTTTAAATCAAAAACAAAATAAAAAAAACATTACAACTAAAATTATAAATAATTTTAATCTCACACACAAATAAATCAGTAATGTTTAGTTGTGATTTTGATTCATGCCAGTGACTCAAATCATTTAAATCATTCCAAAAAGGTTTATTCAATGATTTATTCAATGAATGAGTCTGTGAATAATTCACTCAAACAATTCATTTGAGAGCGAGTTATTACGTTCATTTAGCGTACCATTTGGTTCATTCACTAACAAGATTTTCAAGATTTGGTTTGTTCATAAATACAGCATTAAGTCAATTTTGTTCATAAGCGAAACTCTGTCTTTATTCGGTTCGCTCACAAACAAGTTTGCAAGTTCATTCGATTTGGATCATTCACAAACAAGTCAGTTCGTTCAGTTTAGTTTAGTCAGTTCGTTCACAAAGAAGATTCTGCATTATTTTCATTTGGTTCATTCACAAACGAGATACTGCATTCATTCGGTTTGTTCACAAACAAAATACTGTGTTTATTCAGTTCGCTCACAAGCAAGATGTTTTAAGTTACGATTATTTCACTACATACGAGTTCTGTTGAGAAACCATGTTAATTTGGTTCGTTCGCAAATGAGATTCTGCGTTCATTCAGTTTGCGCACAAGATGTTGAGTGCAGCCGATTCATTCAGTAAAGAGCGTATTTGTTCAGTAGGTCCAACCAATTAAAGGTGCAATGTGTAATATTTACATCGATCAATTGACAGAAATGCAATATAATATACATAACTATGTTTTCAAAGGTGTATAAAGACCTTACTTAATGAACCGTTATGTTTTTATTACCTTAGATTGAGCAATTTATATCTACATACACCGCGGGTCCCCTTACATGGAAGTCGCCACCATGTTTCTACAGTAGCCCTAAACGGACAAACTGCTCTACATAACGCGTTTCGTCACTTTGTTGTTCTTGCGAATAAAACACTGACACAATGATGAACAAGTACATTAATATTCGCAATAACATCAATTTATTACAGAATTAAGTAAATATAATTCCTTAATTTACCTTTGTAAAGAAATCTCATTGCTCTCTGCTGTCTTTACCGACGACATCTTAGTCCTGTATCGGCCACCGTAGCTTCTCTAAAGGGAGGGGTGAGCGGGGGACTGAGCCGTTGGTTGCAATTCGCAACCTCACTGCTAGATGCCGCTAAAATTTACACACTGCACCTTTAAACAGCCCTCAGCTCACACTTAAAATGTTATGCTATAGTCCAGTGTTTCTCAACCCTGGTCCTGGGCGCCCCCAGTACTGCACATTTTGTCAATCACATCAAACACACCTGATTCAACTCATTAGCTCATTAGAAGAAACTCCAGGACCTGAAATGGGTGTCAGATAAGGGAGACATACAAAATGAGCAGTGTTGGGGGGCGCCCAGGACCAGGGTTGAGAAACACTGCTATAGTCAGTCTTTGAAGGCAATGAAAACGTCGTCAAAACGAAAGTGAAAATGCCAAAAGTGAACATGAATGATTCACTCACAAAATTCCACTAGTAGTCCTGCACAGCAATAACCTTGCTGATAGCCACACAATTGTAAAGCAGGTTGTCAGTAGACATTCTACCACATTTCATTTCACTCTACAATGGTTTAGACTGTACTACACCATTCTTTGTAATTGTAAAGTGAATGTCCGTGTATTGTACTAACCTCTCGCTCTCATCGGCAGCCTTCTCGGCCTCCTCCAGCTTCTGCAGGGCAGTGGCCAAACGCTCCTGTGCGCGATCCAACTCCTCCTCAACCAGCTGGATACGTCTGTTCAGGGAAGCTACATCACCCTCAGCCTTGAAGAGCACAGAGGAACTGGTATAAAAGCTCAAGATCAGATGTTCACACACAATTCACACAGACAGTGACACCTACACCCCACAAATGCTGACGGCTCCCATTCAGAGCAAAGAACTCGTCAGGCTTGTATTTGTAACCAGGTTTTGGCGACGGTGTAATTTGGTTATAAACGGCAGTACTAACTAGCTTCCATTAAGATCTACTGAGACCGAGCGATTTCTTCTGCTGTGGTTGAACACATCATATAGCACATAATGACAGCAACGCTAATGGATGAGACAGGACTAGGCCATCGGATCATTACCGAGCCTCTGGGACAACATTAACAGGCGTTGGGAGGGAGTCCCAGCAGACCTACACGGATTACACTGTCAAAGGGCAAACACACATGACCAGTGGAGAACTACAGGCTGCTCCTGCTACCTGACAAACACACAAGCTGGATCATTTCAAACATGCTTTCGCTGACTGCAGGGAAACTCAATGCTGCTTTATGAAGCTTTGGCTTTGATGTAGAAATTTTGTTGTAGTAGTCATACAGCAGTAACTGTGGGTTCCTGGTTGACTGTGAACCAGAATTGGGTCACAGTTCTGTTCTCACAATGCTAAATGCAAATAATACAATGCAACTGACTGTCTACATAATTCATGCACTGAAAAGCAGTGTTGGAGATAATGCATTACAAGTAATGTGAGTTATGTAATCAGATTACTTTTTTTCCAGTAACTAGTAAAGTAACGCGTTACTTTAAATTTACAAAAATATATCAGTTACTTTTTCAAAAAGTATAATTTACAGCATTAAATGAGTGTTAATTATTTTAATACACATAATATGAACAATATACCATATTTTTCAGAAAATAAAAATGGCAGTTGCGAAAACTCAAATTGGTGCGTCACATTTGATCATTTCATTCAGAAATAATGCAAAATACCAATCAATAAAACGAAACGTTTACAATCATTACAAACTATTTTAGTTCTTCACTCTACAATAAATCCTTTATATTTAATGATATTTAGAAGAGGAATGAAAAACTATAAACACTTTTTTGTGAAATTCAATAATAAAAAAAAAACATTTACTGTAAACGCCAAGCCAAAACTAATGTGTAGTGTGTAGGAAATACACTATACAAATAAACCTAGGGCTCACATAACTCTCTCGTTCGCCACAAATTCAGATGTGCACTTGTGAATTTTTTGCGTGCTTGCCGTTAGTTGCATTATAAGTCGCTAAGAAATGTAAATCGCACAAATGATTAAAAATACAGTAACTGAAATATACCTAAATGAATCAGAATCAAACAGAATCTGAACTGAATTAAATTTAATCTGAACATCTGTAGTGAAAGCCAGCCCTAATCAAACTCATCTGCCACATTAATTTTGTTCAACTTTTGACATTTTAGACAATATGTTAAGTCACCACTTTACATCCAATGTAAAATCTGGCCTATAAGACTGGCTTTTAACATATGCTAAATTAATTGACTTATATATTCCTAAGTATTTTAAATATATAATATTGTTACACCATCAAAATATAAGTGCATATTTATGTTTTTATAGCATGCATAACAAATAACCTCTGCTTAAGTCCCAGTCCAGCGATAAGCAAAGGCCTTCCACTAAAGGGAACTACCTGGGGCAAAGTGCATGTTATATTGTCAGCTGAGATATGAAAAACTAGAAAGCAACACAGATAACCTTGACAGCCAGCACTGAACTCCTACATTTCTTTAAAGGGCCCAGAGTCTCAAGCATGCTTGTTTAGAAAAGACTCAGACTAATTATTAATGCCATGCTTCTATAGCAAACTAGAGCCATCACTGTTTATTTCAGCATGACTAAGGAGAGTCCTATTGTATGTGATGATGCAGACTGGCCATATAAGGGAAAGTGTTAAAATGCTGCTTCATGAGATGTCAACATACAGCCAGAAGCAGCAGCACCACCTATTCATTATAATAAAACCACTACAGCACAGCCTGCATAAACAGTTCTGTCCAGGATCACTACTGAACTGCTGTAGGCTATTAGCCTAAAATGATTACACTCAGAACCTCTGGTCCAGTGTAAATTGTCATCAAACAAGGACCTATTCACAGCAGCACAACTTACTTAACTAACTGGATTATAACCAGACTCTCCAATTACAACTGTCAACAAGAGAACAGCCTGAAAAAACAGGGATGAGTCTTGCACAGAGATGTCATCAGCAATCTCAAAGTTTGGGGTGAAAACAACATGGTCTGTTGTTTAAACGTCCTGTTTCAAAACGTCCGACTCATTTCCGCGAATCGATTCTTTCGAACGGTTCAATTCAAAGAACCGGTTCAAAAACGACTCACTAATTGACATTCAAACGTAATTGTCATTACATAGTCCCTAATATCCAGATTCCATTTTAAATGGGTGTTTTCAAATATAATTTCATGCGTCTTCTTAATTCAGTATGCAGTCATGATTTAGTTCATAAAATTATAATGATTCAGTTCAAACTATAGCATGAATTTGCATTTAAGTAATCAAATTTAGTCCAAAATTTATTCTTAATCTCCATCTGAAAGTTTTAAAAAACAAACAAATTAATTTATTAAGACCGATTTTGTATGATTGATATTTCAGTTTACATTATAAGTTGGTTGTTGGCTCTTTGGGAATCGATCACGTTCGAACGAAACGATTCCCGTCTATCAATTCGCGTAATTAGGAGTCGGACAAGTTTAAGATAGTCAATTAATTGTTGTTTAAACCGTTCACAGCGTTTCAGTCAAACTCGTGAACTAATCAATCAGACCGAATAGGTGAACCGGTTCAACTGATTCCCTTTCGAGATTCGACTCAAAAGAACGACTCGTTCGGATACGAATCGGATATCATTATCCAGCACCCTTAAACTGCATTTACATGCGTCAGGTTATAATCACACTGGCAAACATTTAATTCGCGTCTCCTGTTTGTTGCAAGTAAGAAAAGAGAAATGATTAAAAAACGGGTGTGATACAAATGTCGCCGTTTAACGGGCTGGTAAACAGCGCGTAGAGGGCGTCTGAGAAATTCCGCTACGTTCATACCGCACATCACCGCGCGCACTATCGTATCCGTTCCATACGCGGCTGTTTAAATGAACTCACGCACATCGGAACGCCTGGAATGCGCGTCGCATTTCAACACATGCACTTTATACTTTGTATCATTCGGCGTTCTTACTGCTTCTCTGGCTTTCCTCTCCAGCGCCAATTCCCTCTGCAGTTTCTCCGCTCTCTCTTCAGCACGGTCCGCTTGCTCTTGCAACAGTTTTATTTTCCGTTTGACTGCTTCCAGCGATGTAGCCGCCATTCTTATTCCAAATAAGCACTAAAAGCGTCGTCTTTGAACGCGTTTCCTTCAGTTGAACACAGCTCAGAGACGCTGCTGCCCCTGATCTGTGTGTGCGCGAAGACGCGGAGCAACGTTTCAGATCACACCGGAAGTAACCATGTTTTCATAGGCGAGCCCCAAACGACGTCATTACCATGATCTAGGGCTTTTCTACCAGTATTTCCATGCGAGACATTTAAAAGGTGAACTGCAATGCGTTTAATATGTTTCATGAAAAAAAAAAACATTTTATCAATTCATTTAAATAGTAGTTCATTTTAAAGTCATTTGGAGGATGTGCAATACATGTTTACATCCTGCACCTGCTGCACACCTGGATGCGTTAATCAATAGCCTGATGGGTAATTGACTGTAGAGTGCTGGTGCTGAGACTGAGCTGCTAAATATGGAATGACTTCAGCGGGAGGGGGCGCGTTGTTCTGGGCCTCGAATCTAGTTGTTTAGTCCTGTTGCGCCCTCTATATGGATAATTACAGCATTGATCAGCGATGACTCTGCTGTTGTATTTTTTTCTGGACAATTATGTTTTATTATACGTATAATATAATAATATTAATAAAAGAATATTACATTATTAAGATTATATTAATTTATTACTATTAAATTATTAAAATAACATTATATTGCTATTATATTTATATAACGTATAATTTATTAACTTAAAAATATTATATGACTATTATATATTTAGATTATATATATATATATATATATATATATATATACACATTTTTATATATTTAAAATTCATTTATAATATTGTATAATTAATATTTTATTGCTATTACATTTATATAATTTATCAACGTGAACCAATAATGTTAAAAAAATATTTTAATTTGAAATTTAAATACAACCTATTTTTGCGCCCTTTGTGTAGTTCTGTTGATGTACACGAGGGGGAGTCCAAGTGTGCACTTTTCAAAACCATTCTACAAAGATGTATTATTTTAACACAACAAAACTGAGTGAGAATTAGTTTCTACTCACATATGTTCTTTTAATTGATTTATTTTAATTTTAAATATCTCTCAATTATTGAATAACCCATGTCGAATCAATGAAACGCAAAACGACTCAAGAGTTCAAATGAGGCTTAGGATAGAGCAGTGTTTCCCAACCTTTTTTTAGTCGCAGCACCCTTTGGAAATTTTTACAAACTTGTGGCACCCTACAAAATTAATTTTGTCACAATATTTGAATTTCTAACTTCGATATGATAATTTGAAAAGTATAGATATTCAGTACAACAGGGAAGAACTGCAGAATATAATGTCATAGGACTATCTTGTATCATGCAAAGCTATGCAAATACTTGTCAAGACTTTGGATCGTCTACTCATGCAGAATACAGTTTAGTCTTAAAAGAATCAATGGCCATTTTAAAAGAAAGACTTTCAGTCGATCAGTCTTTCTCAAGGGCAGAGCCCAAGGAGTGGGTCTGAGTCTTGACCATATAAAGCACTGGGCTAAATATAACAGCCTGCCTGCTCACTCTCTCCTGTCTTGGAATACACGTCTTGTAATTTAAAATCGCGAATCGTGTAGCCTATTTATGTTTGCATACCTATACTAATACACCATGTTTGGTCAGAGATGTGCGGATTGTGTTTATAATACCAAGCCATAGGCGACTTTTTGGCCATATTAAAAATAGATGGCGTGACGTCGCTTTATTTTGACGTCTGAGGTAAAAAGAGCAACCTGGGCCCGAAAGCAATATTCACAACCATCCTCAAACATGAAAACAGACTCTTATCTGTAAATAATAAAGGTGTGGCATGCCAAAAGTGTCAGGAAAAGATGCGTGAAGAAGGCGGTGATGCTCCACATAGCTACTCACATCTGCGGCTTTCTTTTCAGCCAGCTCCAGTTTCTCCTGTGCATCTTTAAGAGCCTCAGAATATTTGTCGAGCTCATCCTCAGTGCCCTTCAGTTTCTTCTGCAGTGCCAGGAGGTCATCCTCAAGCTGCGCGTGTTTGAGTGATTGATTGACAGCAGTGAAGTGCGGGAAGCAGAGTGCGCGTGGTGTGGCGGGCAAAGAGGCCGACAGAGAAAGAGAAAGAGACGGGAAGAAAGAAAAGTTAGGGAGATTCAGACAGGAACACACAGGAAAATACCTTGGTGGCGACCTCCTCGGCGGACAGGAGCTTCTCCTCGACGCTCTGGTACTCCTCAAACACTTTATCACGCTCGTCCTCCGTTACGCGCAACCTCTTTTCCAACTGAATTAGTTCGTCTTCTAACTACACATGCATAAATGACAGTTTTCATAACAAATGAGGTAAACTTTGATTAGAAATGTTACTAAACATGTCTATTTTAAATACTATACATACTTGCTTCTGTTTGTGGTCTCGGAGACCCAAAGGCTTATTTAATAGCTCAAAAATATACTTAACATGCATTTTATTTGCATTTGTTTTATTTGTTTGTTTTTACAGTGTGCTTTGTTGGGATCATACTTCTTAAAAGTTTGTGTACTTACCACAAAGGGTTAAAGCATCAATAGTATCTACCAAACGAGTTTTAATTTGGTCAGAAGAATATTTTGAAGGGAAAACACAAGGTTTTAATGTTGAAATTAGGCTACTACAGTCACAGTGTTAAAAGAACAGCTCATTAAAACGGTTGACTGAATACTTCAGTTTAAGTAGCCTAATCCAAAAGTTACTGTCATTATCTCATTCAACCATTTTGAATTTAATTAGCCTGCTAATGATGAAAATATAGTTGAAACACTGAAAACTAATAAAATCGAGTAGAAGTTACAGAAATAGGCTAATATTCGACAGTATAGGCTAGTTGATCCTGTATCAGTGGAGCATTAAGGGTTAATGAATGAAAGGTTACATGTTTCTGCATTAGATGTGTGAAAATAAAAGGGTATTGAAAAAAGAAATAGGGCATTAATTGATATTGAAAAGATTAATTCTCGTACTCGTTACTTTTACCCTTCTTCAGTCACTATAAATCCACTCAGGAGCAGTAATAATCCATTTATCAAGTAGCGCGCGGGAGCGGCGCGTGCGCGTTATGGATAACTTTTTAAAGTCCTCATAAAAACCGCAGACCTGTTTGCTCCTGTCCTCCGCTGCCTTTTTGTCTCCCTCAGCCTGCTCAGCTCTGTCCAAGGCGTTCTCCTTGTCGAGCTTGAGCATCTGCATCTTCTTCTTAATGGCATCCATGGCTGCTTATGGGTTGCTGGGCTGCAAAAGAGAAATGTCCAGAGAGGAGCGAGGGTCAGAAGCGCTTGGGACTGACTGAACGCAGACAGAGCTGGAGTGCGAGCGCCCGCTCCTGTGCGCACTCTCAAATACACACTTTCACGGGAGGGGTGACTGAATTCCTCTGGACATTCAATACTTTTTTGGAAACAGCCGCATCGGGCTGCTTCTCCATGCCCCGTGTCTTTTTTTATGGATCTGAGAGGCGATTCGCTGCTGCTCGACATTTGACCGTTTATATGCCTATATAAGGGGTGTGATGGGCAAGGCGAACTCCTCAAGACGTCTTCACACATACAGACGGGGGTCTCGAGACGCTTTCGACGTGACGCACTGTCATCAAAACGCAACGCTCATGGAAGGAGACGCAATCATCGGATTCATTTTATTTTAGGGGTTCAAAGAAAATGATACAAAATACAAATACAAAAAAAAAAAAAAGCTCCTTAGGTTTTTTTTTAAATAATATATGATTTTTTCCTTTGCAACATCATATATATATATATATATATATATATATATATATATTAGTGCTGCTAAACGATTAATCGCATCCAGAAAAAAAACTCTCATTAAACTCTCAAACACCCTGCAGTTCCTTTATGAACCCCAGTTTGGGAAACCTTGACATAATATAATGTTTAAAACACTTCTTGTTGTTAATTACAACAAATGTAATATAGGCTATTTTCTTACTCTCTTTTTTTATATCAATATGGTACACGATTATCCTATTTAAGTCGATGTGATAAACAAGTTTGGTCAAAAGTAATCTAAAAGTAATCAGAAAGTAGTCTGATTATATTACCTGAAAAATGTAATTACATTACCTGATTACATTACCTGTAATGTAATGGATTACGTTACTAACTACAATTTTTATCATGTAATTTGAAATCAGTAACGGACTACAATTTGTGAGTAATCTACCCAGCTCTCTCTATAGATAGATAGATAGATAGATGAAAAACACACACACATCCATTTATTAAAAAAAAAAATCATTACAAATTAATTAATTAATAAAAAATATAATAATTAACTAGGCCTGAAAGTCTCCTCAAAAAAGTTTAGAAAATAAATAATTAATTATAGTACTTTTTGCAATTAAAAAGAATATATATTATGGAATTTATTGTAATAAAAAAACAATTATAATAACATTTTTAATTTCCGTGGCATTTTTGTCACTTTCAGTGGCATTTTGTGACCCTGATGACCTGAGGTTACTCCATCAGTATTGTCCTAAATAAGTTATTTGGGATAAAAGATCCATTAACCTCACAGAAAAGTGTTGAATCAAGAGTCATCGATGACAGAATAACTCAAACTCTCATATTTCCCGACACTTTTAGACTCATGATAACTCAACATCAGTCTGGTCTGAGCCTTATCAGACCTCAAACGTGCCTTTGTTTCTACACTTCTGCGCGATACGAATTAACAAAAACATTGCATAGGCTTATAATGTCATAAATAGGCTCAGCAATGTGCCTTTATGCATCCCATGATAGATGCAAGAGGAGCTTCAGTTTGTTTCTTTGGGATATTGAGCGCACTGAATACTTTGTTATCCTTCAGTCTGCCCTTCTCCTCCTTATACAAGCTTCTCAGAGTATTTTTAGGGCTGTCTTAATGCCCAAGCACCTGGCTCAGTCTTTAAATTACAAATTTCAAAACACTTAGACAAGTGGTCAAACATAATGTGATAATTCCCTAAAATAACCCCAGTCCTAAATATAATACCCAGTTTTCTTGCACTATTTCTGTTCTCTTGTAATTGTATTAAATAGCTCAAAGCAGTTCGGTTGTTTTTGAAACTCACGTCATTTTCATTAAAGGTTTCTTGCTTGCATGCATCCAGCCCCCAAATGTCATTATTGTATATTGAAAAAAATAAATAATAATAATAATAATTACAAAGAAACAGTAGCCAATTAAAAGTACAATTTTGAAGTAGAAAGAATGAAATAGTTTTTTTTTTTAATTCTCCAATAAGCTTTATTTACAACTTCAAAAAATGTTTTTACAGTGTAATGAGCATTGCATTACAGTAATGAAATGAGTAATGAGTTTAATTGTCTTTAAAATAATGCAAAAAAATCATAATAGTCCTTCATTTTTAATAAAAAAAAATTCTTCTCATTTTCATCACAGTTATAAAGGACAATCACAAATGATATGAGAATGCAATTCAAAGATGACTGTTATCTTGTGTTTATGACAGACAGAGCCCTATTTTGCACGTCATTTCCTGTTATTGCAATGCAAGAGCTTTAACAAACGTCCAGTTTTTTCCAAGGCTTGTGGTGAAAAGCTAGATTCAGTGCAGCTGATATAAACAAGCCCCAAAGAACTATGGGTAAATATTTTTATTAAACACATAACATAAGTACCTCTGAGGCCTGCAACAGTCATAGCATTCAAGCCAATTTGGGAATTTATTTGGGTATCATTAAAAGGAGCGTTAGACAATAGTTTATAATTTGGAAAACAATATCTGAGAAGATTAAAATGAAATGAGTAGTAGTAAGATGGCGCCGACGCTGATGGCTGCCTCCGTGGCGTGCTCCGCAGTTGTTTTTATGTTTTTGTTAGTTTGTCCTGTCTTTAGTTATATCCCTGCGATCAGTTTCACCAGAGACGAATTGCTGGACATTCGGAAGTACACACCACCCGATATTTCACCGGTTTTTGATTATTCTGATGTTTTGCTGGACATTGTAGTCAGGGGAGCTGTGGCGCTGATCAAGCGCTTCAGGACGCGCAGACAGGGACCTGGCAATAAAGCTCATTCTGATTCTGATTCTGATTCTGAAATGCAGTCCTCTAGAGTCATATTATGTAAAAATATTGCCCACCATCTGGTTGGTTGTTTGGTAGTAAGCAACTCATTGAGACAGACTAAAATGGTTTCCTCATACTTTTCCCACTAGAAAATAAAAGTTTCTGACAGTGTGAACTGATACTTGGCTTTGTTCAACTCTTTATTAAACACTGTTTATATGAGGATCATTTTGGATTAGTCCACAATCCCTCACAGTACAAATTTATAGTGACAGGCTGGGTAGAGATGAGAGAGGAAGTGTTATCTGAGACCTTTTAATATTCAGATTTCTCCAGTCCAACTCATACAAATCATACCTTTTATATTTGAAGAAATATGCATGAATGGAACAGACTGATGGGCATGATTATCTTATTGTTTCTCCCATCTGTTCCAGCATATAAAGACTAACAAGTACCAGGGATGATAAGGAAAGCTGAGGTTGCTGTGGAACGGATATTGTTTATGTCTTCTTGTTGTTCTTTCTCCTTTGGGTTTCTGACGGTTTATCATCTCTGGTGATCTTGTACCATAACAAACCCATTGGTTTTATGACACGAGGCCCTCCATGCTAGGGATCTGCGCTGGCATCAGATGCATGTTTATCTAAATCTGCGGACCCTTGGGATGTGACCTCAACTGTGGAACACTGTCCTTTCCCAAACAGAAAGCAAGTACTTTAAAATACACAGTGGAGAAAAATGGACAATTGTGTTATAACTGTGTTAAACTGATTTGTAAATAGAACATAATAGAAAGCATTAAAACAAAATTGTCATGATCAAATTAATTTTGTAGAAAAAATGCATTAAAGGGCACCAAATATGGCCCCCTTTTTTTTTTTACAAGATGTAATATAAGTCTCATGTGTCCCCAGAATATGTCTGTGAATTTTCAGCTCAAAATACCCCACAGATCATTTATTATATAATTTTGAAAATGCCTATTTTGAGTGGAAGCAGAAACACCTGTTTTAGTGCATGTCCCCACCCCCTTTTCCAGAATAGGGCTGTGCTCCTATCTCAGATACTCTGCCAAAAACATCTGTTTGTTTTTTTTATTATCTTGTCTATCACGCTGAAATCATGCGTTTTAACGCCATATCAGTTTAAACTTCTGATATACGGTTTTCTGAGCGCACACATCCGATGCACACGCACAGAAAGCGGCTGTCACATGACATGTGAGTACTAAACTAAGTTCTCTTTCATCTCTTATTGTTCTTAAACTGTCAAATACACACAAGTTTAAGTTAAAAACACATACTGTAAGTTACAAAAACACAGTCGTTTATGTCTGTGAAGTTAAACAGCTGGGCAAGAAATCGCATGTTTATATTAGAATGGTGTATTAAGTGGCAGCAGCGTAATATACAGTAGCTACTACTGTCTATGCTGTTAATTTGACCCAAACAATAAAATAAATACAGAAAATCACTCACTGCTCTTGACTGAATAACTTCTATAGCTTTAATAAGAAGGCATTTCTTATTTGAATGCTGCATTTAAATGCACTAGCGTGAAGATAAACATGGCGGATTGTGTGCATTTAATTCAGGGCGGGGTCTCTGCTAATACAGCAGTGCCTGTCAACAGTTGTGGGTGGGGCCTGCAAAAATTGACATAACATTTTACAGATTCTGCGAACGGCTTGTTCTGAGACACTGCTTATGATTTATGGGGATTAAACAAAAGGAGTGGGTGGATTTTTTATCATTATAGGGTGGTTGTGTACACAACTGCCAACACACATTTAAAAGTATGCCCTGCACATGACATAAAGAGAAAAATAGATAACGCAGATATTACTAAAGAATTTGTTTCCATGACTTGTTCATTTGTGGCCATGTTTCATTAGTTAACTTCTTTTAGCTTGTGGCCACATTGAACTAATTATTTCTCATTTTAATTTATTGTGGCCGAAGTAATTAATTGGAAAAAAATCTTTGTGGCTGTGATATCTTGTTTTTCCCATGACATTTAGATTTTTCTTTAATAATTTTCTCAGTATTAAGGGATATTCCCACAAAAATTTATATTCTCTTCTGTTTTCCGTCTCATATGTTTCGATATGTTATGTAAGTAAAGCTGCTCTTCTCAATGCAAAAAGTACCATAGAAGTACTCCTATCATATTTCAAATGTACTAACTATTCAGACAGTATGCGATTTCATACACATCGCTAGTAACTGTCTAGCAGTGCCCTATAGCAATCACCTGAAAAGGTCCCCATAAAATCTAGTATCCGCCTATTAACCAAGCTAAGCAACCGCCAATCAACGACAACTACCAAGAATATGCTAACAGCTGTCTAGCAACTACCCAGAACACCCAAGAACCCACCTAGCAGTGACCTAGAAACCACCCAGGAAATCCTAGCACCTAACTACCTAGAACATCATTATAGGACCCTGGGAACAACTCACATCACCCAGACATTCTGGCGGTGATTTTTGCATGGGCAAGTACCACTCACATTTTCTTCCGGAAATGCTAAAATGTAGCTGTTTGGACCAAGAAATGAGCTCATATGAATAAAAGGTATCCAAAACTCCCAGAAGTCTCACTAAACTTAATCCGCACACAGTCACATGACCCTCACTTTATCTCTTTTTCTCCCCTGTGGCAGCCAAAGCTCCCCAAAGAATTCATTCTCAATGACATACTGGACTTTCTGAGTCTCTCAGGAGTCTCTCGCTTCTCTGATACCATCTGAGGAGCTTTGGGAAACTGCAGTGTATATATAGAGAGGATTAACCAGTACCATGCTGGGGTAAATTCATTCCGGACAGCAAATGGAGAGGGGGGGGGGAGGGGTAGTGAGTGGCAGAGGTGCAACTCGACCCCACCGCAACTTGAGTGCCCAACGCACACATATCAAGGGGGTGATGACATACACGCGTACACTTGCTTCCACTCGGTCATGCTGCCAGTGAAATCAAACACTGGAGGAATGACCAGTCACGTGCATTTAATAACGAGCTCATGTTAGGTTACTTTATTCATACCCACAGCTAAATTTGTCATGTATCGCTTCCACTAAGGTTTCACCAACTCTATTTGAATTAGTATACAACATACTGTATATGACAAAAAAAAGCTAGTTTAGACAAAAATGACAGTTCAGTCAGCATCTACTCACTCTAATTTAATTGGAAACCCATACGATTTTCCTTTTCCCGTGGAAAACAAATGAAGTTATTTAGAGAAATGTCCAAGCTGCTCTTTTTCATGTCTTTTCATATGGCTTTGAATATGATAGGAGTACTTCTATGGTACTTTTTGCATTGAGAAGAGCAGCTTTACTTACATAACATATCGAAACATATGAGACGGAAAACAGAAGAGAATATACATTTTTGTGGGAATATCCCTTAATACTGAGAAAATTATTAAAGAAAAATCAAATGTCATGGGAAAAACAAGATATCACAGCCACAAAGATTTTTTTCCAGTTAATTACTTCGGCCACAATAAATTAAAATGAGAAATGATTAGTTCAATGTGGCCACAAGCTAAAAGAAGTTAACTAATGAAACATGGCCACAAATGAACAAGTCATGGAAACAAATTCTTTAGTAATATCTGCGTTATCTATTTTTCTCTTTATGTCATGTGCAGGGCATACTTTTAATTTCAGAGCTCTCTGAAATACTTGATTTTGATTGGTCAGTTGCATCTTTCTGTGGTGAAATATTACAGTATATATAATGACTATTGTCTCAGGTAACCAAATTCCTACAGTCCTAGTTTCTTGCATCACTTTGTGTTGTCTTTCTCATATCCATTTCTTTATTTATTTTAGTAAATAAAGCCGCATAAATAGGATACACTCTTAAAAATAAAGATACTTTATTGGCATTGATGGTTCTATGAAGACTCTTCAACATCCATGGAGCCTTTTAAATGCACAAATGCACAAATTTAAGAACTTTTCACTGAAAGGTTCTATGAAGATCCAAAAAATAGTTTCTTCTTTGGCATCACTGTGAAAACCTTTAAGAGTGTAATGTAGTCATGATGGCAAAATAAACAATTTCAGGGTGATAAAAGACCACTTCACTTTGGGACCTGATCTGTCAGGGTATGTTTTGCAATAATGACCCTACAAACTCCTCACAGCGGAAATCAAACAAATTCCTGCAACACAAAAACCAACAGGCCAACCAAACCACATGAGGCTATAAGACTCACACAGATGGACATGAGGAGAGAGGTGAACTAGATTGCTTTATGGGCTGTGTACTTAATAAACCCTGGCATAAGGGGTCTCATGTTTGGATTGTTGGTACCCATTAAAGAGATGTGCAGCATTCTGCTGCTGCAAGCTGTTTGAGAGAGATCGGAGCTGAGCTGGTCTCTCAGCAGGGACGGGAGAAATGCCTGGCGGTGGTGGGCTCGGGTAGATTTTCGCCCTGAACGCCAGTGCATGTCTACTGTAAGGCATACGTGACTACAGCCCAAGGCAGAGATGAGGACGATAGGGGCGGATTCTTTTATTATTTGGCACTGATTTGAAACTGCTCCTGAACTCTGTGAGGAGTCTCACCGTCTGCAGTCCATATACTACAGTAGGCAGCATTCTAGCAGAAAGTACTTTTATTATAACCCAAGCTCCTAGCTATTCTGTGTATTTCCCCATAGCAATCTAAAGTAGAGAATTTTGCTGAATCTGAATAAAACTTTTGTGGTTTGCGTGGTGGTATTCAAGTTGGCATGCCATCCAGGCGTGCGTTTCTTAAAAGCATGTTAGCCAACTGTGGTCACAAGTTCCGTCGTTACCAACATAGTTCAACGATTTGGTGTTTCCCAAAACTATAATTCAAACGAACATTCGCAATTAGCATTGCAAACGTACATAGTTGGAACTACAGCTCTCGACCTGTGGTTAGAAGCATAGTTTCTTGTTAATATGATATTTGAACTTGCATAGATCATGCTTTTGTGCACAATAAGCAAGCTAACATGCAGTACACTATATACTGTATCTTTCATTCATTTTAAATATATGTACATTCAATATATATTTTAGCATGTCCTCAATAAATACCATTTTTGAAGAGTCTGCATATGCATAAATGCATAAGGGAACCCCAGAGTATGATGTACTGTAAGTGGGAACCCGCGATGAATCAAACAACAAATAAAGCAAAAGGACAGAGAACCAAAATAGTGAAGTAGTCCTCAGGTGCCATGTTCGTTACAGCAGCATCTCAGAGATCTCAAATTGATTAATTAGTAGAAGTTATTACTCCACTGTCTGCGCATGACGTCATTAACAGCAGTCATACTGTCAACCCAATGTGGTTCAAACGATGGATATGTGACCATATCGCTGCGGTTTCAGGAAACAGTAGTGATTAGTTGGATAGCTGTCCAACACTGCATTATAATGGCATTTAATCAGCAGATATTTGGTATGTGCAGTGCAGTTCAGTTGGATAACGTGGTTCAGACACATCTGGAGTGTTTGGCTTCACATATGAAAGCAGTAAATGGGATATGACAACAAAATCACATTAAAGGATTAGTTCACTCCAGAATAAAAATTTCCTGATAAGTTGCTCACCCATGTCATCCAAGATATTCATGTCTTTCTTTCTTCAGTCTAAAAGAAATAAAGGTTTTTGAGGAAAACATTCCAGGATTTTTCTCCATGTAGTGTACTTCAATGTGGACCAATGGGTTGAAGGCCCAAATTGGAGTTTCAATGCAGCTTCAAATGACTGTACACGATCCCAGCTGAGGAATTAGAGTCTTATCTAGCGAACCGATCTGCCATTTTCTAAAAAAAAAAAAAATGTATATACTTTTTAATCACAAATGCTCATCTTGCACTAGCTCTGCGATGCACATCTGCAACTTCACACATTATGCAATCACGTTGGAAACAGTTGCATAGCATTGGGAAAAAGTTAGATGATTTATAAAAACATTTAATCAGTATTCTCTAGAACCAAATCAAAATACTCAAATTTGAAGAAGTCAACTTTTCCTTTTTTTTCTTTGTACCATTTATTAGTCACAATGCATTCTGAGATTGCCTTATTACTAAAACAAAATACACATGCAATACGTACTATCTTTCTGTCAAAAAGAGAGGTCTTGTAGAGTAGCATAATTTTCCTGACTACTTTGGAACAGCCTTTGTGTCATGTGCATACATAAATCATAACTATTATGGGAGAAACTGCCATCGGGATGTTCTGCCAAGAGAAGTTAGTTTGAAAAAACATGACACCAAAAATGCCCTTCTCTTCCTATAACCACAATAGAATGATTACGGCTTTCATTCTGCTCTTCATTGCGATGTGGCAAGACAGTATTCTCACATGAACAGCCTTCAAATTACCAAGCAGCCAGTCACTCCGGGAACTACATACTCTATCTCCTCCACTTATTTTAAGCTGTTGGCCAAATTGTTATCTGTCAGTAAAGCAACTCCCTGGTCATAAAAATGGAGAGGAAAATAAGCAGACAAACTCCTCTGCATTTCACTTCACTCATGATAATGTAAAAAACAAGCAGCTTTGGCAGTGGAATGTGATTCATTTGAGGGCTTTCTTTTTTCTTGTTTGAAAGTCTGTTTGATGCGGGTGGCAGCCATAATGGTTGAATAGTTGTGGGCTAGTGAGGGTTCCTCCCTAAGAAGTGTTTGTTTGTGTTCCACTAACACAGCTGGAAAAAACTCGCCGTATCTCATGCTAGACAGACCACCATCATATGACCAAAAAGGTGAATTCATATGAGACAAGAGATGGCAGCGATTTTTCTCCTCCAGATGTTCAGTAGATCCATTTCCACTTGAAAATAAATGGATAAACAAGTTAAAAAGACTAAAAATCAAATACTGCTTGTCAGTCAACAAACCTTCTAGCTATGAAAATCAGCATAGAAATTCCGCACTCCAGTGTTGAACACTTGGACACTGTTGGGAATGAGTCAACAAAGCACTTACTGGCAGTTTGCTTTATTTTGCATCCTCAAGATAAGAGATTCCATAACGGCATCATGGCCGGATGGAGATCAGGAATTCTCTGCACTGATGAGCCTCATTTAGGAGGTTCACTGATGCAATGTTTTCAAGCTGTTCTGGTGACAAACTCCACTAAACTAAGGTATAAGGACTATCTATCTAGTCTCAACAGCAGAACATTCAGGTCTGAAGTCAGATGCTTTGGACAGCTTGGTCGCGAAATTGACATTGAGGCAATTTAGCATGTGTGTTAGTATACTTAGCGGTGACATTGACAGAACTTCATCAATATTTGCCCATTTTTTTCCATTCCTGGATGTCAGTAGGTGAAAACTTTCCACGGGAGCAGTAGCAGATCTTCCCATATATGGAGCTGGGTGCTGAGCGCTTACGGCTTCCTAAATAGTTTTGTTTCCATTTCACTGAGCTACAAAACCTCTGGGTATGTGCTCATCTTCATTACTGTGTCATGTTCAACTCTCCCAGTCGGGACAAATCAATTAGGGCTAAATGAGGAGACTGGACGGTTTACCTGAGGATACATGCATTTCTGAAGTAGCTCTTTGGCCTGTCTGTTGCAAAACGTAGTGTGCTGTCTACTTAGACTCTATTCTAAGGCATCATCTGGCATAAAAGATGGGTACAGGTAGGTAAAAAAACATCACCAGAATGCATTGCAATGAGCTCAGAGAATTTTTAAGATGACGAACAAGCCAAATGAATTTACATTTGCATCACATATTAGAATTAACACATTAATTTTGCAAAATGCTAGCACCAAACTCTATGGGAATATATTGTTAATTCTCCAGTAGGCTTACCATGAAGAGCGTTATTTGTATGCATTATACATTAGCATATTAGCGCTATCTGCAAACTCTATTGGAATATATTGTTGATTTGATTTCCCTCTGCACTTATCATTAAGAGTGCTATTTGTACGCGTTAACACATTAACTTAGCCACATGCTAACACCAAACTATATTGGAATATTTTGTTGATTCTCCCTTGCCATAATCGTCTAGTGTCCTATTTGTGTATGCATTACACTTTAGCAACATGCTAACACCATTGGAATGTACTGTTGATTTTACTTTAGACTTGTCATGAAGAGCGATATTTGTACACATTACACAATAGCATATTAGCATTAACACATTAACTTTAGCTACATGCTATCACACCAAACTCTATTAGAATATATTGTTAATTCTCCTGTGCATTTACGGTTAAGAACACTATTTGTACACATTACATATTTGCATATTAACATTAACACATTACCTTTAGCTATATTGATAACACACAAACCTCTATTGGAATAGATTCTCCCATTCTCGTTGTGGAAAGTGTTATATTTGTGTACGCACTGCACTTTAGCAATAACACATTAGCTTAGCAATATACTAACATCAAACTGTATTGGAATATATTGTTGATTCTCCTATGCACTTATTATAAAGCACGTTATTTGTACACATTACATATTAGCACTAAGACATTAACTTAGCAACATGGTAACACAAAACTGTTGGAATATAATATGCTTTGTGTACACATTACACTTTAGCTTATCAACATGCTAATATCAGACTCTATTGGAATATACTGTTTCTCTTGCGCACTTAACGTAGAGAGTGCTATTTGTGTACCCACACTATAACACATTAGCTTACCAACATGCGAATGCCAAAATGAAAATATATTGACTCTGTGACATTAGACACTTGCATGGGAAGCCTAGGGCATTCCTGGTTTTGAGTGAGTGAAACACACACTCACTTGGGACACACAGACAAAATGTTAACGGTGACTCTGCGTCACAACTGCAAGTTGTTTTGAGTGAGACATACCAAAGAAACCCACACCTCTTGACAAGCTGTCCACTCATCCCAGATCAGGCCCTCGTGACCCTGTCAGTATTTGTTCAGATGTTGTGACTGTTCTCATGTCAGTCTTGGTGGGGGGTTCACACTTCCTGTCTTGAGAGCTGGAAGAAATGGGAGAGAGGCCAAGATCAGTCAGAGGAATTCATCTAAGATCAACTCCTCTGCTGACTGTACTGAACTTAGTCATAAAATCTGATGCTGAGCTTATGTTTTATGAAAACTGGCATGGGATGTTAACAGTCAGCAGTGTGATGTCTAATATCCCCTCAAAGCTTTGAGGAGGAAAAACCTCATCGTGAAAGAGATGAAAGAGGACGTCTGATGAAAGTCTGAAAATCAAGGGTCAGATTCTTTGAAAGATCTCCAATCAGATGGGGGAAACATGGTTAACATTAGGGCTCTTTTATCTTTGATAGAATAGAAGATAATAAAAAAAGAAATAGAAGAAAAGTAAAATGAATGAAATAATGATTTATTGGAGCATTTTTACCTGCAAAACCTTCAGAATATGATTTGCTTAGCCTCAATCAATCGCTGATCATGTCATTAATTTGTAATTTCACTGTTGCTGTGATCCAAACCAATGTTCAGAATAACAAACTACTCATGCACAGTTTGCAAAATTTCAATACTTGGACAGCATGGCACATTTGTCAAAATGAGACACTGAACGGGATATTTTATCCCACAATGCAATGCACTCAACTTGACTCTCCATTTACACTGTGATAAATGAACCAGAATCACAACGTTTTTACTCATTCTTGACTCATTACATGCTTGGACTGACAAACGTAACCATATTATTACGGAGGTTTGTTTCCAGCTCTGAGTGAAAAATAAAAAAACGTAATTCTGATAAAGTTTAAAATACAAAATAAAGTAGCATTGCAAAATATCATGAAGTCACATAATCAGATATTGTCTAGACAGCTAGAAACAAGGCAGCAATTTTGAGATACAGTTACAATTATGAGAAAATAAATTTTAAGCACGAGACATAAAGTCACAAATACAATTGTAAAATCGCATTTGTGAGATATAAAGTCATTGAAAAATAAAGTCACATTATGAGATAAAGTTACAATTATGACAAACACACAATTCTGAGATAAAAAGTCACAATGCAAAACATATTGTGTCATATTGTGAGATATGCATTTGCAATTACGAGAAACAAAGTCACATTTGGGAGATAAAACGTCACTGCAAGACATAAAATCACATTGGAGATATAAAGTTGCAGTTAGAAATAAAGTCGCAATTACCTTTTTATGCTTTTACTCTGAGGTAGAAATGGGCTTCTATATATTGAATTATCTATTTGGGATTTGAACCTAGAATTATTCATTGAGAGTACAATGGTGGTAGATTATGGAATACTTGTGAGAGTTGAACCTACAAACTTTTATCAAGAGCACAGTGGCGGCAGATTATGAATTACATGTGGGATTTGAACCTATAGCATTTCATTACAGCCTTCATTAGATTATGAATTCTGTGTGGGATTCAAACCTACAGTGTTTCATTACAGCTTCCATTAGATTATGAATTACGTGTGGGATTTGAACCTGCAGCCTTTCATAAAGACCACAATTATGGTAGATTATGAATTATGTGTGGGATTTGAACCTACAGCCTTTCATGAAAAGCACAATTGGGTAAATAATGAATTACATGTGGGATTTGAACCTACAGCGCTTCATTACAGCTTTCATTACATTATGAATTACATGTGAGATTTGAACCTACAGCCTTTCACAAAGGTTCCAATTGTGGCAGATTATGAATAACATGTGAGATTTGAAGCTGCAGCGTTTTATTACAGCTTTCATTACATTATGAATTACATGTGAGATTTGAACCTACAGCGTTTTATTACAGCTTTCATTAGATTATGAATTACATGTGGGATTTGAACCTACAGCCTTTCACAAAGAGTCCAATTGTGGCAGATTATGAATTATGTGTGAGATTTGAACCTACAGCCTTTCGTAAAGTGCACAATTGTGGTAGATAATGAATTACGTGTGGGATTCGAACCTACAGCGTTTCATTACAGCTTTCATTAGATTATGAATTACTGTGGGATTTGAATATACAGCCTTTCATTAAGAACACAATTGTGGTAGATAATGAATTACTTGTGGGATTTGAACCTACAGCCTTTCAGTTTCTAACCCACAGCTTTAAACATTAGGCTGCACCACCCCAAACAGCTTGCTACTGACATAGCTATTTAAACAAAATATTGAAGCTCTGGGGTGGCAGTAAATGTTTTTAAGGTTCATACAGTATAATCTAGACTTTAACAGCGATCATTTGACTGAAAGCAACATATTCTCCAACCTGCTGTTTGGTCCCTGCAGGCTCATTTGACTTCTCTCAAAAGTGGGCCATTTGTCTAAATGAGAGACCCATTTCCTCCGCATATTTCCAGAAACTCAGCAAGCCCTTGTTCACTGCTGTTTATTCAGCTTTAGTAGCGTTTGGGTGGGGAAAGCCACAGCAGCGAGACAGAAAAAGAAAGAAAACGCTTATGGCAGGCCTTTTCTTCTGCTAAAAGATGTGGCTTCTTTTCTTGGCAAAAAACCTCCTGGATTGGGAGGTTTCCTTTCTAAGAACGAGACAGCAAGGTGTTGCATTACACCAAAAACTAATTCTGATGGTTCCAGGCTAGCACTCATGAATAAACGGTGCACTATCGCTGCCAACATCTCTAAGCTTTTGTCTCTGGTACTTCTCAAAGTGCTCAGACCATCTTAACTGAACTTCCATGCTGGTCCAGACTAGAACAAACAAACCTGCAACCATACACTATAATGTTGTGATGGCTAAATTCACCTGTAGCATTTAAAACGATCAATGCTGATCTATTTGCGAGGTGCTGAAAGGCTCAAATGCTGGTCTATAAAATGTTTGTGAGGACAGTTTGATGTGCCTGTCTGAGGAGAGGTGTCATGAAGACGGAAGGGTGTGTCCAGATGATTGAAAGCGTTCTTCAAACCAGTGCCAGCTTTAGGGTGCTAAAAGACACTAGCTCCTCACCTCAAGTATTTGGTGTCCAGCATGAGCTCGAATCCAGATATATCAGTGGCATCATTGCTGACTCAGAAATGCTGACACCTAGTCACACCACGGTTAGTGGAACAGCATGGAAGATTCCTTATCCGATAGCCAACAGCAGAAATCAGAGCACTGGTTTGCAAATGTTTTAAAGTAGTGGACCACTTAAAGAATAATACAAAAATTGTCCACCAAACACCTGTGGGAAACCACTAACTACCTCAAATATGTACAGTTTAGTACACGACATTTTAAAGCTGCCAAAGTTTTATGTATGTTTTATGTTTATGTTTAAGTTTTGTTTTTATTTCAAATGTATGGAGTCCTGCACATGACATGCATGAATTCTTTCATTTGTGCCCATGTTGTACTAATTTGTTCTCTTGTTTTAATACTTAAAATATGGCCAGTTGAGCTATATTTGGTTAAATTGTGGTGAATAAATTCCCACAAAATATTCATTCATGGCCACGTTGTACTAATTCATTCCTTGTTTTAATTTCGTTAAGTCTTGGCAAATTAGTACAACGTAGTCGTCTAAAGAGAGGGAACTAATTAATTAAAGTGTGTATTAAATTTGTGTCCATGATAACTTGTTTTTCATGCATATCATGTTCAGGCCATGTTCATGTTCAAATTACATACCTTCACTGCTACTTAATGAACCAAATACAGTTTTTTGGCTAAAGTACTGGACTGAACACTGATGACAACTCTTAATTATGTTACTCAAGTGAGAGAACAGAACGTCTCAGGTTACTTATGTAACCATGGTTCCCTGAGTAGGGAACGAGACACTGCGTCCTCTAGGGGTCGCTATGGGGAACGCCTCGTCGTGACCCGTGTCTGAAGCATACATTGAAAAAACACCAACTTGTTGGCCGGCGACAGCCATGACGTCACTACCGGTGCGACTATAGTATAAATAAGCGCCGGGAGCTACACATCATTCACTTCTTCGTCTGAAGCTTGCATCCGCAGCATGGCAAGAAACCTAGAGGACGCAGGGTCTCGTTCCCTACTCAGGGAACAATGGTTACATAAGTAACCTGAGACGTTCACATTAACACATTAACTTGCTACAAGTAGCCCTGCTACTTTTACTTTGCATTGTAATACAAGTGCATTGTAAACACATATAACAGGAAGCTAGTATACCTTTATTATTTAAAATCTTACAATGTACACAAGATTTGTGCAAATAATCTACACAAAGTAATTAATAATGAAGCTTGGTGATTGGGCTGAAAGGTATTATAGACCTCCTTTGGGTGTAGTAGTCTTGCCCAAAACTGACAACTCACAATTCATTCCTTTTATCATGCTTGTGTCATTTTAACCCTTGGCTAAATTTTCTAAATGAAACAGAATAATTGTGATAAGACTAATGTAATGGACAATGCAGTAAACATAACCATAATTAGAGATCATGCCTCTGTGGAAACAACTGGTCCAAGAATTATGATCATCGATGGCATCTATCGTCCTCTCACATCTGTTGCCATAAATCTGGTATTCAAATTGAATTTACGATGCATGTGATCTGAGAAATGAATTGGACCATCTTTTGCCATTTACCAAATGCCATCTGTACGGTTCAAAATCGCCAGCGTTTAGAGGTGTAAATTCTCCCTCAGAGACAAGGTAAATCACTTTTCTATCATCCCACTACAAACAACGCATAGATCGTGTGTGTCATCAGATGTTAACCAACGTCAACACGGATGCACACATCCTTAAATGCTTTCCAATGCTCTCCATAATGAGATAAATAGAGATCGCTCTTACCACAGAAATGCACGCTTCAAACAAAACAGTCAATGAAGACAAAGAAGAGGATAATGTGTTCTCCCGGCGCCTATTTATACTATAGTCGCACCGGTAGTGACGTCATGGCTGTCGCCGGCCAACGAGTTGGTGTTTTTTCAATGTATGCTTCAGACACGGGTCACGACGAGGCGTCCCCC
>NW_015650717.1:841755-867378 GCF_001515625.1 Sinocyclocheilus rhinocerous
CATACAGGTTTGGAACAACTTGAGGGTGAGTAAATGATGACAGAATATGTGTTTTTGAGTGAGCTATCCCTTTAAAGGGGTGGTTCACTGGTTTTTTACTAGGCTTGATTGTGTTTATGGGGTGCAGTCTAACATGTGTTAAGGCCCAGTGTGTTGTGATTTGCTAAACTGCCTCTAGTGCGCGTCTAAACGTCCCACCCCTCACCTCAGCGGCATGTGCTCCGGTCGGGAAGTAACTCGTAGTCCCTACCAGCCGTTTTTGTAGGCATTAAACTGCCAGAATTTTAAAAGACGATATCTCCGTTTGCATTGAACTTTCAGCTTCGTAACTTTGCAGATATTGTTTATGCTCAAACAGCAACATTACACACTAACTAACGTTAAAAAAGTGAAATCGCAATCAACCACCCCTTTAAGAGCCATTCACCCCAATTATAACAATAACTATAAAGTTTAATAACTGTTTAAATTCTGTGAGAAAAGGAAAGTCTACACCACAACTATAATGACAACAACACAGAGAAACAAATATCGTTAGAAACACTTTCAGAATTTTTTTTTTCAAACTGATGAACGATGAAAAATCTGACCAATCAGAATCCATCCAACTTTAAAGAGTTCAATCATTTAAAAAACAGACTATACAGCAAAGCATTTAAAGCAGTGCAATTTTATCATAAATATAATGTTATCCCCCCTTGTTGTGGACATTAATATAGTTTATTGTCTATAGTTTAGTGTATTGCCTTTACTCCAGTGTCAATACCGGTTTGTCTATACCTATACCAGAAACTACTCTTTTTCTACTCCTCACATCTTTTCAGCAGGACGGTGTCCCAGTGGGCCTCCTGACGCAGGTCAGACCGCTCTGTCCCTTCTCTGAGAAACGCGCTGGTCTTTTCCTGTTTTTATGAAGCCCCTCCCTCAGAAATAGGCGATGGGCTCTGATTGGTTAGATGGCCCAGTGTGTTGTGATTGGCTAAACCGCCTCTAGTGCGAACTTTCAGCTTCGTAACTTTGCAGATATTGTTTATGCTCAAACAGCAACATTACACACTAACTAACGTTAAAAAAGTGAAATCGCAATCAACCACCCCTTTAAGAGCCATTCACCCCAATTATAACAATAACTATAAAGTTTAATAACTGTTTAAATTCTGTGAGAAAAGGAAAGTCTACACCACAACTATAATGACAACAACACAGAGAAACAAATATCGTTAGAAACACTTTCAGAATTTTTTTTTTCAAACTGATGAACGATGAAAAATCTGACCAATCAGAATCCATCCAACTTTAAAGAGTTCAATCATTTAAAAAACAGACTATACAGCAAAGCATTTAAAGCAGTGCAATTTTATCATAAATATAATGTTATCCCCCCTTGTTGTGGACATTAATATAGTTTATTGTCTATAGTTTAGTGTATTGCCTTTACTCCAGTGTCAATACCGGTTTGTCTATACCTATACCAGAAACTACTCTTTTTCTACTCCTCACATCTTTTCAGCAGGACGGTGTCCCAGTGGGCCTCCTGACGCAGGTCAGTAGGTCGTCCGTCTCAGCTGATGCATAGACCAGAGGTTATTAATGTGATCCTCAGACCAAACGTCCCCCACAGGTGCAGACACTGGCCTGCAATAACAAATAATACATATGTTCACTGAGGTTCCTCAAGGGACAGTTTGGAGAAAGTAGAACCAGACATGAAGAGTGTGAAAAGACAGGTATTTATATTTACTCGGTGAAATTGAACCCAGAAGAACTATGGAAATGAACTCAGAAATTTACATTTACCGTAGTAGTTCTATTTTAGTATATCATTACTACAGTAAATGCACATTTCTGAGTTCATTTTTGTACCTTTTAGTTATTTTACTACTATAGCTTTTATGAATTGTTTTGAATGTTCTGTTTTTATTAAAAGTTTTGTCCAAGGTGTTCATCTTTTTTTTTTTAAGTGCGCTACCATGAGGTTTCTAGGCCATTCTGAGTGGTTGCTAGTTGGTTACCTACTGGTCCAAGCTAAAAGACCCTAGAAATCTATTGTGTCCTTTCTTCATTGTAAGTTAATGGGTTTTAAATATTTGTTCAGATCCCTAATTCTAAGTATTAGTAGTAGTGATGCTTGTCTTAGCAGACACTGCTAACTAAGAACAGATGACAGCACGCTGTATTTGGAAATGTGCTGTAATAACCTCTCACAGGACAATAAACAGCCACCCTGGAGAGCACGGATAGTGTCCCATGAGTCTCGCTCCTCAGGGATGACACCACACGGAAATTGGGCAACCCCTTTCACGAACAAGCCTAAAATAGGCATGTGTACAGTCCGGACCATTCCATCACGCCTGCTGAGTTTACTCTCAAAAGATGCGCCTCTCCAAGCAGATTCCTTCTCGTCTAAACAAAGAAGACTGACTGTGTTTAAGAGACGCTGGTTCTTGGCGACGTTATTCACGTGATCTCCCAACTAACAGGATCATACACCATTTAGAATAGAATGAAAATGCCAATTCAGTGCTTTATTTCAAATTGTGTTGGAATGCAGGATGCACAGTGTAATTCAGACTTGAATTTAAGGAATAAGAAATGGAATTAAATAAAGAAATTATACATTTTAATAACCCATTTCATTTAATATTTTCAGAAACATTACATATAATCAACATTTAAAATGACACTAAATTAATTGTACTTAACATAAAAATTAGTGCTGTCAAACGATTAATCGCGATTAATCGCATCCAAAATAAAAGTTTTTGTTTACATAATATATGTGTGTGTACTGTGTATATTTATTAGGTATATATAAATACACACACATGCATGTATATATTTAAGAAAATATGTTATGTTTATATATTAAATATTTTTAGATATAATATAACATAAGAATATGAATATATAAATGTATAAACATGTAAATATTTTAAATATATATACTGTATGTGTGTGTATTTATATATACATAATAAATAAACACAGTACACATACATATATGATGTAAACAAAAACTTTTATTTTGGATGCGATTAATCGCGCTTAAATTAATATTTAATTTCATTATATTTTTAGTTGATTATATTTTATATTTATGGCAATTTTGTATCAAATTTCATTATAACTTACCAAATACATAACTAAATAAAAATATTGTCCATATACATTTTTTATAAGTGGATATTTTGTCATAATACTATTTTTGATTTTAGTCATAACAATAGTTTGTCATATAAAACATTTAACATTTCAGGAAATAAATCATACATCAAATTCTTTTGTTGTAAAACCTTTTGATTGTGTGCAGTAAAGTACTTTTTTATTTCTGTCATTCCAATTCCACATCCTGTATGTGTTGCAGTGTTATTTTAATATCATTAAGGTACTATTATAGTTTTTATTGACATTTTGAATTAGGCTAATTTTCACTTTTATATTTTCCGCTTTCATTTTAATTTAAGTCAACATTTTAGTAATTTGGTTGTGTGTTTTTGTCATTTTGTAAAAATATGTCCATATAGATTTAATGACTTTTATTTCCGTTTTAGTTCTTTAAAAGTAATGAAATTGTATTTTAATTATTTATTTTTAATGGCTTTAGTTAACTACAATAACCCTGATGTGTGGCCAATTCAATTTTCACAAAACATATTTTGGCAGACGAAGTGTCAGATTTGAAGGCACTGAGAGCAGTGTTAACATACAGAAATTCATTAACAATGGAAACACGGCAAAGCAAACGAATGTGAGCTGCTTTTCATTCCTAGGCAAGAGCGTTGCTTAAAATTAGTCAAACAGCTGTGACAACAATGTTTCCCCTTATTTTCCCCTTTTCTTCTTTGGGAAGAATTCCACTTCAGGCCTGATGTGATGTTAAGATTACTGGAAAATAAAACTGCCGTGCACTTCAGTTATCATGAATACCTGAAGTCCTCATAGCAGATGGCTGATCTTCACATGTCCAACTCTGTGGAATTTACACACACACACACACACACACACACACACACACATTCATTTTAATTAAACATAAAGCCTGAGATTTCCATTACTAAATTCTAGAAGGTCTAAACTTCACACATCATTTCTTAATCAATTCAAGAACCAGATGTGTAAAAATAAAAATTCCTGTGTGTAAGAATCTCTGAGAAGAGCATTTTTGCTCAACAAATATGACAAAACTTCAAACATTAGCAGCTTCATGAGTCATAAATCCTCAAAGCATATCAGACAGAAATGTGACCGCTGCCCGCACAATACCAGCGTCATTCCTGTGGTACGAATACAGCAATCTAAACAAAGCCTCTAATTTCACAAAAATGTGTCCAGCTGACAGGAAACCGACGGTACGGCATGTGCTGCTCATACAGTTGAATATTAGCACACAATATTAGCACATAAACAATGATGGACTGCAAATATTTTTACAATCTGTCAAAGAATAGTTCACCCAGAAATTAAAATTAGCTAAAAATTCTCTCACTATCAGGCCATCCAAGATATAGATGAGTTTGTTTCTTCATCAGAACAGATTTGGAGAAATGTATCATTACATCACTTGCTCACCAATGGTTCCTCTGCAGTGAATGGGTGCCGTCAGAATGAGAGTCCAAACAGCTGATAAAAACATCACAGTAATCCACACCACTCCAGTCCATCAATAATATCTTGTGAAAAGCTTGGTTCATTATAAACATTGATAAACATCATAAAGGCATGTGTCCACCCAATATTCATATCCAGCATCAACAAATATTGGTTTTACAGTGGCTTAAAGAGGCAGGAACGCATTTCTGCAGAAAAAGGTCAGTCATAAAGGTTTGGGCTTGAGGGTGAGTAAATGACAAAATTTGTATTTTTTAGGCAAACTATCCCTTTAAATAGTACTTTATACAGTCTGATCTTGCTGCATGTGTGAATGTGGGGTTTTCGAGTAACCATACGAGTCCACACAGGGTTTGCATCATTTAACGAGGTTTCCCATCATGCCTCAGATCGGACTTTAAAAGCAGCGCCGCTCCACGGACCTCAGCTGAGCTCCTGATAATAGTTACAGTATGAGAACAATAATATTTAGTGAACATTCAGATTTATGTAGTGGAGGAAAAGAGTTGAAATCTCATGGATTTTGGACTCAATCTGAGCCAAAACCCAAAACATCCCTACTATTACAGCATGGTGTGTATTTTCTAGAGACTGAATGGCTCCACAATTTTTTCTTTTTTAGTAGGCTGGACTCATACAACACACTTTGGCAGCCTAATATGGTGTTCATTAGACAAGCTTTACTCTAGTCTGCTGGACTTCCTCTGTCTGGCTTTAATATCTAGAATATGGTAACTAATGGATACTAACAGAATACCATGTTTCTGTCTCACCTCATATCAGCAGTGTGAATTTGTTGATTTAACCCTCTTTTTACTCTCCCATTTTGGTCGAACATGCTGTTCTCTTATAGTTCGCTGTCGGGAGACGAAGCAAAAGATGCCACATGTCCTTTTTTGGTCACACAGACTGTAATTTAGCCATCCACAATATAATTCCCAGAATGACCGTGACCACAACACATGAAGTAACAGCGCCACCTGCTGGAGAGAATGTGTCACATCTAGAGCTACACAAACAGCGTCAAAACGCGTTTACTCCGCCGTTATAAACTATGCTGCACGGATATTTATGAGATTAAAATGCAGAAAATGTAAGTGAAAGCACGTGAGCACATTTCTGTGCCTAAATGTTTATAATGGTCGTAAAAACACTGTGAGCATTTGCTTGGTTTAGTGTGTGTACTTGGATAGAATTACGTCAGAGAAAGACAGATTTAGTCTGCTCTGCTTCAGTGAAGAATCTCAGCAAAAATACACACGCACACACTTGTAGATGCATGTAAAACTTACCACAGCTGCTCTATACTAAGACTAGACAAAAACCGGAGCAACAGGAGATATATATAATATATATATATAAATAATTTTTTAGTCTATTTTTTTTAAAGAAATGTATTTAGTCTAATTTATGGCAAATTTAAAGAAAAGTTTGTAGATTGCTATGGGTTTCTGGTAGATATAATAAAAAAAAAAAGATCTATGATAAAAAAAATACAGTTTTTATTTATTTATTTATTTATTATTATTAATTTAAGATCCATTTACACTGCGGGTTCAAAAACACTATAGTATTTACCATAAATTACTACAGTACTTTTTCATGTGGGCTGGTAACCATGTTTTTACTACTACTGTTAAAAAAAGAAAAACAGGTAACATGGTTACTATAGTTAAACCACAGTAACCGCAAATTAACCATGTTTTTGCTACACTTAACCATAGTTTAACCATGGTATTTGTAGTAAAACTGTGGTTATACAAATGGTAATCAATACGCCAAAAAAACCACTACACTTTTACTAATAAAACCATGGCTAATTTTCATAAGGGACATTTTATTTTGAAAAATACATACAAACACAAATAATAATAATAATGATAAAAATAATAATTCTACAAAATTCTTTTTCAAGATAAAATTGAAACAGTATTTTTTTCACAGTTCATTAAAACCCTTTAATAATTAATTAAAAATATATATTTCAAAAATAAATACAATTGAATATTACACACACACACATGCACACACACGCACGCACACACACACACACACGCACACGCACACACACACACGCACGCACGCACACACACAGACACACTTGTTGCATGTGCCCTCATTACAGTTTAATTATTATACAACTAATTACTGACTAATATTAATAAATATGAATTAACATTTACTATATAATTAAGGTTAGGATTTGGTTTAGGGATAGTTGCTTGTACTTATGCACAATTTTCTGTTATTACTATAGTAAGTACATGTAAGATGTGTAACAAGGACACTAAAATAAAATGTTACCCATTTATTGCTTAAAAATGTACTATTATAATAACCAAATCCTGTCTAATTAACACCATGTAATTATCGACCCCCACCTCCCCCCCAAAAAATGCTTTCACAAATCATACTTTGTTGAAACTCTTTATTTTCCAGGGCAATACAAAAAATACTTTCGTGACCAGATAAATATTATACATACAGCATTTTAATGTTCATTATTATTATCATTATTAATGTCACTATGTCAGTTGATTAAAGACAGCCCTAACTCTATGTCAAAAGAAGGCGATAGTTCTTGCTGTTTTCTTCGGCTCCACTGAAAGACACCACATGTTCAACCACATATTGCAATATCTTCATTATAGCTATAACTCAAAGTAAACAAAAAAAACCAAAACGTCATACATAGTGGTTTACTGAAATGAAAAGCAAGATAACCTTGTTCTTTTTTTGGGACATTTTAATATTCTTCTTCACGTGGACAAGCTGAAAGCAGTCAGTGCTGACAGAAACAATCACATCCTTCCTTTTCCTACTCGTGGTTTGTTAACTTTGTCTAAATAGTTCATGGTACGGCAGTATAGCGGCCTGCCAAGGCAAGTGCATCTTTAGGCCTCAGTAGGTACAATATTGCAAACCAGAATCAAATAGCCGCCCAATGGACGTCAGATTTAGTCATCATACGCGGCGGCTTAGACTGGAAACAACGCTGTACACATCCAAAGCTAGTTTGAAAAGGACAAAAGACATCTGCTTTACTCATCTGAAGACGGACGATGTTTATACTTGCTCAGTATCGTTAGACATTAAATTCCAGTGAAACCTGGTCCACAAGCAGCATTTAAGAGCAACTTGCACACACTGAGCTACTGAAGAAGTCCGAATAAGGCACTATGACACAATGCAGTCCAGATCTGAAGTCACAACAGTCAGTTCTCAGCTTGTTAAGTGCCACACGTTATTCTACACAACGCAAACAGGAAATGAAACGGGAATTTCACCCTCGTAAAAGATTCCACTGGGATTTTCAAACCAAAAACACACACGAAGTACACGATAAGCAGAAGAGACGTGTTATTTGCAGGTAAGACTACACTGACGCCACTGAATCCAACAAAGCTACTGATGTGGCGCTTCCTGCTGTGTTCCTAACAGCCATGCAGGTACAATCTCAAAGTAGACCAGAAATGCGAGTGAATGCGTTTTATGAGAACTGTGATATTAGAAAGTACAACACTGAGATTCTGGCTGCGGTCAGAATGGAATACTAGCGCTCTGCGTACTGCATACTGCACAGTATATACTGTATAATGCTTACTATTGTTTTAAAAACAGTATGTGAAACAGTCTGGATTATTACGATTTACTGATAAACATTTCAAACGGTAAGTATGCTACATTGTCGTCACATGACCTCACCACGTAGTTTGTTTGGCGCATTTTGCGTAAAGTTTTTCTTCTTGCACAGCTCTAGACGCAGGTTATGTTCGGAATGAAATGCCAGCATTGCGTTTATTCAATACTTAAAATAGCACTGTTTACTTTCTACTATTTAAAAAATAGTATGTTAAATAGTGCGCAGTATGCAAACAGTAATTGTTGACACATGATCTCATTATTACGCACATTTAATTCAGATCGTTTTCAAAAGGTTTTTCGGATTTGTATCCAATTTTGTGCAAAAAATTTGAACATTTTGCCACAAATAAAGATATGTAGCACGCTACAGTATTAAAAATGAATTTGAGCGCATTGCATTGTGGGATATAGTGTTCCACACAGAGTACTGTTTCTCCATACTGCATATTTTGGCAAAAATAGTAGGTCAGCTGGTTATTTCAATACAGACAATTCGCACACTGTGCAATGTAGTGTAGTGTGTTATATTGTTGATACATGACCTTATTATTATTATGCACATTTAATTATGTCAAGTTGTCTTCTGGAAATTTTCCCCCTTTTTTGTTTCACATTTTTATCCAAATTAAATAGAAAAGGTTTTGAAAATTTTGACGCATATAAAATATACGTATGTAGTATGGCAATTTTAAATCAGCCAAAATTGAAGCTGGTATTACTTCTTGTTCATTCATTACACTGGAAAAAAAGAAGCACAATGCATTGTGGGATATAACATTCCTACGTATAATGTTGTTTCCTATAATATATATATATTTTTTGCATTTTTATCCAATTTTGTGTTAAAAAGGCTATTACTTGGTTAGTATGCCAGCCAAAAATTGAGGCTAGTATTACATTTTGTTCATTTATAAAACAGAAATGAAAAATTGGCATTGCATTGTGGGATACAGAATGTCATCTGATTATTCTAATGCAGAAAATCTGCATACTGAAAGTATGCTGCAGAAATAGTATGAGTAGTGTGTTGGCGTGTTATTCCGAACATATCCGTCGTGTTTGGGCTGTCTACCTGACTAAGTTTAGACACACAGAGGAATCATGGGAAATGTAACAATCTGGGCCACAGCTGAGGTATGAAGAGAGGACTGAATGAAACTCTATTTGCATGAATCAACCTCATTCGAGCCCCCAACTAGACCTACAAACGCAAAGAGAAGCTGGAAGCTACTCTATTAATTATTTTGTTATTCCGAACATATCCGTCGTGTTTGGGCTGTCTACCTGACTAAGTTTAGACACACAGAGGAATCATGGGAAATGTAACAATCTGGGCCACAGCTGAGGTATGAAGAGAGGACTGAATGAAACTCTATTTGCATGAATCAACCTCATTCGAGCCCCCAACTAGACCTACAAACGCAAAGAGAAGCTGGAAGCTACTCTATTAAAGTTCTGCTAACAATAAATAACACGACAAAGCACACCAGTACATTCTTTCCTTATAACTACCTAGAATTCATAACCTTACTAACAATAATACAGTTCTAGAGGGGGATATGTATGAATCGAGCAGTGCATTCTAGAGGCGTTCGAAGCTTATCGTCACGCGAGTGCGAATAATGAAAGCTTACGGGTCTGGCATCATACTTCATAAGTAAAATTGGTCTGGCAGCCAGGTTCAGATATTAATAGTTTCACATTGGTTTCATTATAAAACTAGATGCACTGATATTGTGTAGGATTAGTTATCGAGATCCTTATGGTAAGCTATCGCCAATGAGTGGCATACTATTGATACGTAAAACACACAGTCACGCAAACCTCTAACAAGTGCTTTACACCTTAAAAAAACAAGAACAAAAACAAGAAAGGAAATCCATTCATACCTCAACATACAGCTAATCAGTGGCGCTAATCCCCTGTGAGCCAATCACATTTAACTTTAACAAGTCACCTGACAATGACCAACCAATGACGTGTGACATCTCTAGCTCTGCATATAAGGAGCAGCCAATCATCCGTAACAATCATGATCCGCGTCCAATCAGACGAGACGTGTTCAGCTCTGGTCTTCTCGCAGTTCGCTGGGCAGGAACTTGTATTGCTGCTGTCGGATGTGGGCGAGTTTCTTCCGGGCTTCTTCTAACTCCCTTTCTTTTCTGAGCATCTCCTCCTGAGCTGCGATGATCTGGAAATAATGCAAAACCATTAGTCACTGAATGAGCAACATTCGTGAAAAATGAGAATTCATGAAAATTCTTTCTTGTTTAACCATTCATGTGTAAATTACGAACAACTTGTAAAAAAATTCCTTCTGCTGTGACATGACATGAGAAGGCGCATAAATGCAAAAACGTACATTACAATGGATTTACAAACATTTCATGCAGATTCATTCTGCTCATGTTTCAAAAATGAATGCGTAATACGGCAGAAGTTTCCTGAATGATTATGAAGGAATGAATACAACAACAATGTAAACATGGTTTCATACAGTAAATGATTTGCACAAACTCATTTGGCTTGTGTTTCATGCATGAATGCAACATGATTATGACTATTTACGTAAGAAACATTACAACAGAAATGACTTTCGGTCATGTTTCATGAATTAATGTGACATGAATGCAAAAATGTACTAAAAACCGTTTACACAAATTTGTTTGACTCGTGTTGCCTGAATGCGACAAATGCGAATAAAATGGGATACTTGTTCTTGTTGCATTCATGAATGTGATATGAATGCAACAAATTACTGTAATGGAAAAGTTTTATGAAATGCATTTTTCATGCACAAATCAATACAACATGACTGCAGATCATTGTGGCAATTTATGCAAGAATGTGTTATACAGGCTTGGTTGCTTGTGTTGCATAAATGCAACAAATGCAGATGAATGCAATTTATGCAAGAATGGTTAAAACAAATGAATTCTGCTCATTTTATGCATGAATGTGACAAATGCGACAAATTACAAAAGAATGTTTTTACCAACGATTACCACAATTTCTTTTTGCTTAAATAAATGCAGCCTGATAGAAAATCATTACGGCAATTTACACAAGAATGGTTTGTACAAATTGGTTTCGCTTGCATTGCATGAATGCAAACAACAGCAGATGAATGCAAGAACGATTTACAAAGATTAATTCTGCTCATTTCAAGCATAAACTCAACAATTTATGTAAGAATTGTTTTCTAAACAATGCACACAGAAATTCTTTATTTTCATGTTTCAAGAATGAGTTCCAATGTTTATATACAATGTTGAAGTTTCAGATCTAAAAACCGATCTCCAATCAGTCCTGTGGATTGTTTAAAACCAGTTTCCTTAGGTGAAGACAGCCAAATCGTTTGTGGTACAATGATACATAAATAATGCTTACATATTATAGCCAATGAAAAATGCCAAGGGATGTGTTTCCTTCCAGTTTTTTTTCGAAATGAGCTTTTCCTTCGGCTGCTGTCTTAGTGACAGAGAGAAAAAGCTTCATATTCTTTAGAGCAATGTGTAATTTTAGCATAATTGTGCTGGAAAAAAATGAGCCTGGATCTGCAATAGACATCTTGTTATTTTCCAAAGAGAGTAAAATTTTTGTGGATTTAAGGAATGGGACGGATGGATCAAGGCTTAACCTTCTGAAGAGGGGCTGAATCGGTGCAAAAAGCTTCTTTTTGTTGTGCTGGCAATGGCAAGGATTCAAGGGTGCATGCAAACACTCACGCCATCCACTCAATGGGCTTTCTCAGATGTTCACAATATTCCAGTGCCCTCTCAAGATGAACACAAGACATGAAGGCATTCTGGGAGGAAGGAAGCTTTGAATAGGCAGACGCGCAGTCTTTAATTAATGGGCATTTGGCCCGGGATGAAACGTGAAAATGAGCTGTTTGTGGATACAGCAGCCCGGTGTAAGATGCCAGCTGTGGATGCTTGGTACAAAACCACAGCTTTCAAACCCCACTGACGGCTTTGTAGATCCACAAATGTCAAATCACTTTTTAATTGAGCAGCATTACTTCAGAAGTCAAGGAATATTCAGAAACCGGAAAGAATCTCACCTGAGCGATTCCTCCTACGAATTTCGTTTTAACCACCACGCTGTCGTCTTCGGCTTTATCAAAGGCTGCTTTCTGCGCTGCCTTCACCAGGTTGTCAGACGCTCTCTTCACTGCGTTACCAGCAGCCTGTGCAAACACAAAACCATTTTTTTTTAACTGAATAATTCACTTAGATCTCATATTATTTTGTATTATTCAAGTGATTGTAACCTGTAATCTCCTCATGGCCTCTGAGTCCTGGTCCGCTTTGACTTTACAGGCCACCAGCAGCTGAGCGGTGGAAGCTGCCACCTGTTTGGCACAGGAAATGAGCTTCTCCTCGCTGGCGTGACCCTGGACTGAAGCGTTAGCAGCCTCACACAGGTTACTAGTGGCGGCCGCAACCATTCGGGCCTAAAAGAGGGTAGGATTTAAATTAGTAATTGTCATTTAGCTGATGCTTCTTGTCAAAGGAACTTCACTTCAATTACAATTGTTGATTCTAACAACTTACAGCTGATATTAGACCCTGGGACCACTGGCCGTCATCTACTGCATTGGCAGGGATGGAGCCCACCTACATAAAAATATAAATACAAAAAAATATTAAAGTAGCAGTGCTATTTCAGTATTATTTGTCCTATTATATAATGTTGTGTACTATTATATAATTTGATTTTTAAATTTTAACTTCATTTTAATTTTAAAGTTGTAGTAATTTTATGTGGTTTTCAGGTTTTTTGATAATATTTCTATTTAGCTTTAATTTATTTTTATTTCATTTTAGATTTAATTTGAGTGATTTAGCTTTGTTTAGTTCAGTTAGTTGCACAGGCAATTTCAGTTTCAGTTTTTCAAGTTAACACAAACAATTTTAATAGCAATAACAACACTGTAAAAGTAGAAAAATGTATAGCCTATGTAAAAAAAAAAAATAAAATAAAAAGTTCAATGATTTTAGTACCTTGCCCTGTGCTACAAGCTCTCTTTGTGCGGCCGATGCGGATTTGACCAGAACGCTGGTTGCTGCAGCGATGGATTTTGCCGCTTCCAGGATCTGCTCCTCAAAGTCCAGAGACTCATCGGCTTGCTGCGAAAATAAAAGAGCAAGAGATGTAACAAACTGTAGATTGTGACCTTATTAACTGTAATGAATACTCTTGGCTCACTGCTGGCTAGACATGAAACCATGATATTACCTTTAAATAAATGCAGTTATTATAAAGATGAAATGCTTTATCTATGCTAATGGACTGGCAAGAATCCTCTCACCAAGCCATTATGTCAAAAACATTTGTGGAACTGAGATTTTATTATTACCTATTATTATAATATCTATTTTTTTTTTAGCAAGATACATGCTTTGTTGTTCCCAGAAAAAAAAAAGAATATGACAGATTTCCACCAATTGGTTAATCAAACTCCTTTGAAAGACATATTTACAAACGTTCGACTACACAAACAAAGAGTATTAGTTTGTTCATAATAGCATATTACAAGTCTGCTTGTAATACATTTCCAGTACATACACAATGCACAGAATGCTAATTTTTGTATGCATGAAATGTGAAATGGAGGGAGCACTGCATTGTGGGATACGGTAAACCACGCAGTGTGGATACTATGCACAATATGCATAATGCATACTGCAATAATATCACAAATAGTATGGTAAATATGCTATTTTGAACATACTCTTTATTTCACTATGTTCGTAATGGAATACTAGCCTAATGCATACTGTACAGCATACACAGACAACTATTTTAAAAAATCAGTAAGTGAAACAGATACAGAAATGCTAAATGTTTCAAACAGTAGTATGCCACACTGTTGTCACATGATGTGAAAGATACATATATAGACAGACAGACAGACAGACAGATACATAGATATATAGACAGACAGACAGACACAGACAGATAGATAGATAGATAGACAGATATATAGATAGATAGATAGATAGATAGACAGACAGACAGACAGTTAGAAAGACAGATACATAGATAGACAGACAGACCGATAGACAGATGGATGTTGTCTCTCTGTTCAGTGTTCGGTCTGTGGCAGTAAATGTGAGTCACTGACACACTCAAGGGGGGAAACAGTTTCAGCTCTGAGCGGCAAAATGTGGATGAATGTTTTTTTTTAGGCGAAAAGCATCACTGACAGCTGAGCTATAATACAGATGGATGAAACAATAAAAGCGCTTCAGGGAAAATCATTTCTAAAAAGTGCTGACCTTCTTGGAGATGAGTTTCAGATTTACTGACTAAAAGTTCAGCACGCTCTAAAACAAAACTTCATGATACTACTGAATAATTGAGATGCAAGACAGATCACAAAACAGCCCAACAAACCAAAAACCAGACAATCATTTCAAGTTCAGTGCTCATCAGACTTCAAAATCTCAAATTGTTAATGTACAAGATGGAAAAAAAATAACCACAAAAAACAAAGACAAAGCTACACAGATGTGCGCAAAACTTCCCAAACACCATGAAAATACAAAAACACCACATCCTGAAGTCTTGAAGTCCTGAAATTACAAAAACAACATCACCTCCCTCTCCCCGAATACAAAACAGGAATGAAACGATCCCGCAGCCTTTGGTGGAACTGATCTGACATAGCTGTGCTGGCGGGCTGATCACAGCAGTGTGTGTGTGTGTGTGTGTTTGGATTCAGAAAATTGATGGATGGATGGAAGGATACCTTTGGTTTGGTTCTGGGCTTCAGCTGCTCCAGTTTCTTGGCTGCGGCCTCGATGGACGCAGCAGCACCCAGGAGCTCTGTCTCCGCTATCACCGTGGGGTCTTCTGGGTCCACCCACTCTGAACCTGAGAGGATGAGCAAACAAAGTCAACATGACCCTCATTTTCAAATCACTTACATTACTGATATATAATACATTCACATGAAAAGAGTAAACACATGGTATGACATGACAAAATAAACTTTAAGTAAAAGATTAAAGAAAAAAAAGCTTGCGATGGGGATTCGAACCAATAACCTCCTGTATAGAGAAAATCACATTCCACCACAAGACTCTTACAAAAATGACCATGAGAACTTTCTATGTAGATGTTAATACTCTACATAAACTGTACATATATTTTAAAGGAAATATACAAGAAAAAATAAAAAATGCAAGGTAGGAAAAAAAGCCACATTTGCCAAATATAAGTTCTCTTTTAAATTTATTTAATTTTACTAAGAAAAAACTATGGTTACCATGGGAAATTTTGGTAAGGGCAGCAGTTTGTATAATGTATGATAATGAACGGATGCATCATGACGACACTAGAGGGCGTAATTTAGGAGTCAAAAGTAGGTTAGTGCCAAATGACATTGAGAAATAGAGCAAACGGCATTCATTGCACATGGAGAGTGTATATAAACACATTTTGTTGGTATTCAAGTGTTTGTGGATTTCCACCTTACAGTTGGTCAGCATACGATGAGATTGTGCATATGTCTGTGTGATGGTGGATAAGCACCTTACAGGTGGTCAGCATGTCAGAGATGGCTTTGCGGCTCAGGTTGGCAGTGGATATCACGTCCTCCTGCTGAGCAGAGTTGCCTGCTGCCACCGCTTTGGCCGTCGCAACGGTGATGCCCTTGGTCATGCGGATGAACTCTTCCGGGGTGGTAGATTTCTCCGGAACGTCCTTGGACTGGAAAACCTGTAAAGCAGATGATGCAACAGTCAGGGAAATTAAGAAATATTTTATACATAACAGAAATAACATCTACAGATCTTAAGTGAATCATATATTTTTAGAATCGGTCACATTACCAGGGACGATTTTCTGTGCACTAATACAGTAATGCCATCAGAATTTCCTAAAGTCCTGATGGGCATCTGATAACAGGAGCATTAAACCAAAAGATAAATTTCTTGCCTTCCTGTACCACTATCTCAATCTGTCACTCGGCCTGTGATAAGTGGAGTAGGGATGCCCATGGGAGAAGGAGAACGAGGAGCAGGTGGAGAACAGGCAAACGTGCGCATGGTGTATTACTCTGTATTACCAGTTAATATCACAAATGGATGGGTTTTTACCTCTGTCTGGGCTAAAATGAATTAGGCAGGACCTAATTGTTACTAATTCACAGCCAGATTGTAATACAAGTTGATTGTATTAGCATCTTAATTAGGATCAAAATGAGCATGACATGTACTAACTATTCCCAAGTGCTTAAAAGAATAGAAGATGGTAATTTGACAAATGTCTCAGTGTTTTGTTTTGTCCACACAATGTTGTTTAGATCCCATTGACTTTCAAAATATCTTCTTTTGTGTTCCACAGAAGAAAGTCATACAGATTTGGAACAGAATGAGGGTGAGAACATAATGACTGTATGTTCCCTTTTGAAGAACTATTCTTTAAGTGTGGAAAGCACATTATCTCTTGGAATATTTCAATATTCACACAAAGAATGTTCCGTACAGTGAGTTCCTGTTTGATGCACTCAATAGTGGCTTCAAGAGCCCTCGTCCCGCGAGTGGCCTCATCTTCCACCGCTTTCACAGTTTTCAGCAAGGAGGTCACGTTCGTCACCATCACCTGTAAAACATAGGGAAGTCAAAGTCTCGGACTAGCTTGGAACTCTTTTTTCTGCTTTATGTATCACAGCTTAAGTGACATCAACTAGAGAATGTCAACAGTTTTGTGGCCAGTTTTTCACCTGAGATACTGAAATAAGGTCAGATGCAATGCTATGACAAGAACAGCTGCATCGAACAGCTCAGGGAAATATCAGACAAGGTCAACCAGATTATGTTCTTTTTAAGGTAAAAAAATTCAAATCTAAATCATACATAAAAACATCAGAATATAGTCAGGTGATCAAACGGGACCTTTTAATGGACCACAGCTGAGGTCTGTAATGGATTATAAATCTTGCTTTAGGCAAGATTTTAAACACAAGTTTTAAACACAAAAGGAAAAAGGAGGAAACCTAAGAAAACAAAAGAGGGCCTAAGACAAAGCCCTGAGGGACGCCACCACTACTTTCAACACACACTGAAGAAACAAGCCTGAATGTCTGAAGCAAATGTCTGAAGCAAAATCCCAGAGGATCTGAAGTCACCATATGTTGGAGGAATGTAAAAAATCTTTCCATCAAGGTCACAATTGCATAACACCTCATTATTTAAGTATGCTAAATAAAACATATCATGTTGCATGTATGTGGAAGTTAATCCCAGAGGTTTAACAGCACCAGGTGAATGATTAAAGGATTAGAAAATGCTAGAAAATATGTGTGGTACACATCAATTTCTGTTTAAACAAGCCTGGAGATAGTTATATTCACTTCACATGATAAAATGTGTGCACTGATCCACAGAATAACTGCAGAAGCGAGTGAAGTTTTAATTTTCTTTTAATTAGGTTTACAAAATTAATACGTATTGCCATGTAGCAAATCATACATGGCATTGGAGAGAAGACAAAAAAAGAAAGAGAGGAAGGGAAGGAATCAGTCCTTATGCTGTATACACACACACAGCTTGGTTCTGTACCCTGCTGCGTGGCCATTGAGTCACTCACATACACACTATGATCACTGTAAGATAGGGTTTGATTTGTGGCCACACACCAAGATGACAGCGAGCGAAGACAGCACCCAGCCAAGAAAATGAGAGACAGGGCCAGCTGTTAGACAGGCGTACACACATACACACACAGTGATAGTCATCAGAATAAGATATGATCCTCACTAAGACACATAATGCCTTTCTTACAAACAGGAACTTACAGACACGCACACACACACAACATTCTTCAACCAAACATACCTTGGCGGCACTTTTCAGCTGATACATAGACGGATCGTCTGCTGCCTTGCCCGCGGCACATTTAGTGGCACTAATCAGCTCAGCCAAAGCTTTAGCGACGTCTCTGACTGCATTTATCAGTACAACCTGAAAGAGATAGAGAGAAGACTTATCACAACCACCTTTAGTCATGATATGCCACTGGCTTTATCCACTCCCATAAAGCATTGCACTCCTCCAGGGGTGCAGTTATTTATCGGAACCACATTTATAATACCATACAATACATTATGATTTATTAATCCTCAACTGGTAATTTAGATTTTGGGCAGAGATGTGTCATGATACATGCCACTGGCTGTTAGAGTGAGTCAGAGAGTGTCTGCACCCAAACGTCGAGATATTTGAGAGCTAATGATATTCTCATTACACTCAGTCAGGGTGTGAAAAAGGATAAATATAGTCCAGGATAAAAATATAGGAGCAGACAGAATTAGAACACACTGGGCATTGGGTAATATCTGAAATGTTGGTGTCGTGAAAATCCTATGACAGATTATAACAGCGAAACACGCACCTGTGTCTCAGGGTCCTCTGATCCCATGCTCGCAGCGCCCAGTTTGACCACGTCAGTGAGCTGTGTGATGGTCTTGGCAGAGGACTGGGCCGCCTGGGCTAGTTTGTCCTGGCTCGATGCAGCACCAGACACAAGCAGCTTGGTGTCCTCAACCAAAGCTTTAGCGGTTTTCAATATGTTCTCTCTGAAGTGTTCAGAAACAAATACGCTTCAGATAACTCAATGAGACACCCAAGATTACGCCGACATTAATAAAACAAACCTTTGACATTTTATGTATGTGATGCTGAAACTGTTATGTTCTACTAGGTCTCACCTGTGGTCTGCGAAAGACTCTTCGTTCTCTGCGTTTAGTGTGCCGGCAGAGGCAAACATGATGGTCGTGTCCAGATCAGCAATGATGCCGGAGACAGAACTGGCTGCAGTTATGCAGGCCTGAGTTCCTTTATTACCAGCCTGCAGGGCTGATAACACCATGGACACCTGCAGGAGAGAGTGAATCACACTTTATTATAAACTCCATAGGCAGAGCTGGGACAGTTTTCCAAGCCTGTAGCACTTTTCTTGGGCATTAATAACAAAATGAACTTTTCATTTATTTTATTCAATGTATTAAATGTATTTACATTAAAATGACAGATTTATTTGCACAAATAACAACAACAACAACAACAATAATATTTTTGTAAGGTTTTGATTGTTATATAATTTAAATAGTTCAAATAGAAATACATATATTACATACATTGTATAGAATTATAATTATAAATAAATAGTTTTAAAAGGTTGTTTAATATAATTACATAATTTGAATAAATAGATTATAGAAATAGATAACATAATATTAGTCCTGGGTCTTTTTGAAAACTTATTTACAATTACAATAAATTACAAATATGTGTTTCTTCTAGAGAGAGAAAGAGAGAGTCAGAGATATAGAGAACGATTGAGTTGTCTTCACGAGTACATGAAAAGCCATAAGGAGGCATTCGAATGCATCATCCCCATTCACGTTTAATACAGAAATGACTGCAGGCAGAGCTGAGGTTTGAACTGAACGGGGCCGGTGGGGGACGTGGACAAATTTAACAGAGCTCATTTAAAGCAGCGAGGGGTCACAGCGCCACCACAGCGGGACAGACCGACTCCAGCTACTGAGATGTAATCAAAGACAATATGACACACTGACGAATGTCATCTACTGTATATAGTCTCAACCGGGGCTTCCGGCATTCATTCCAACAATAGTAGAAAAACAGCTGGAACACAAAGAATGAAAAGTGCAGTCACTGAAAATAAGCAAGCGACTCTCATTGTGCCTGTCTGAGTGTTTGCCAGGGCGTTTCTATGCAGTTTCTACAGCGTTGCTGGTGGTTCTATGGCTGTTGTTATATGGTTGATATGATGTAGCAAGTTTAGCTGGAAGAGTGCTTTTATATGATTGCTAGGGTGTTGTGGGTGGTTACACAGGTGTTGCTATACTAAAGTATTGTTGCTATGTGGTTGCTAGGGTGTTGTGGGTAGTTGAAAGTGTTGCATTGTGATTGCTAAGATGCTGTAGTGGGTATCAATGACATTACTATGTGGTTTCTAGGGCATTATAGGTGGTTGCTACAGTGTTTCTATGAAGTTGCTAGGATGTTATGGGTAGTCGACAGGGTGTTGCTATGTGATTGGAAGGCTGTTGTGACTCCACAACAGGGGTGTTGCTATGCTATTTTTTAGGGTGTTGTTGGTGTTTGTCACTGTGTTGCTAGGGTTTTGTGGGTAGACGACAGGGTGTTGCTATGTTATTGATAGGGTGTGGGTGGTTGCATAGGTGTTTCTATGCTATTAGTAAGGTTTCGTCAGTAATCAATAGAGGGTTGCTATGTTATTGCTAAGCTATTTTTCAGTGTGTTGTTGGTGGTTGCCAGTGTGCTGCTAGGGTGTTGTGGGTAGTTGACAGGGTGTTGCTATGTTATTGCTAAGGTGTTGTGGGTGGTTGCATAGGTGTTTCTATGCTATTACTAAGGTGTTGTCAGTAATCAATAGAGGGTTGCTATGCTACTTTTTAGAGTGTTGTTGGTGGTTACCAGTGTGCTGCTAGGGTGTTGTGGGTAGTTGACAGGGTCTTGCTATGTTATTGCTAAGGTGTTGTGGGTGGTTGCATAGGTGTTTCTATGCTATTACTAAGGTGTCGTCAGTAATCAATAGGGTGTTGCTATGCTATTTTTTTTTTGTTTTATTGGTGGTTGCCAGTGTGTTGCTAGAGTGTTGTGGGTGGTTGCATAGGTTTATCTATGCTATCACTAAGGTGTCGTCAGTAATCAACAGGGTGTTGCTATGCTATTTTTAGGGTGTTGTTGGTGTTTGCCAGTGTCTTGTGGGTAGTTGACAAGATGTTGCTATGTTATTGCTAGGGTGTTGTGGGTGGTAGCATGGGTGTTTCTATGCTATCACTAAGGTGTCGTCAGTAATCAACAGGGTGTTGCTATGCTATTTTTTAGGTTGTTGGTGGTGGTTTCCAATGTGTTGCTAGAATGTTGTGGGTAGTCGACAGGGCATTGCTATGTTATTGGTAGGGTGTTGTGGGTGGTAGCATAGGTGTTTCTATGCTATTACTAAGGTGTCGTCAGTAATCAACAGGGTGTTGCTATGCTATTTTTAGGGTGTTGTTGGTGGTTGCCAGTGTATTGCTAGGGTGTTGTGGGTAGTCGATAAGGCATTGCTATGTTATTGCTAGGGTGTTGTGGGTGGTAGCATTGGTGTTGCTATGCTATTACTAAGGCGTCGTCATTAATCAACAGGGTGTTGCTATGTTATTTTTTAGGGTGTTTTTGGTGGTTGCCAAAGTGGTGCTAGAGTGTCGTAGGTTGTTGACAGGGTGTTGCTATGTTATTTTTTAGGGTGTTTTTGGTGGTTGCCAAAGTGGTGCTAGAGTGTCGTAGGTTGTTGACAGGGTGTTGCTATGTTATTTTTTAGGGTGTTTTTGGTGGTTGCCAAAGTGGTGCTAGAGTGTCGTAGGTTGTTGACAGGGTGTTGCTATGTTATTTTTTAGGGTGTTTTTGGTGGTTGCCAAAGTGGTGCTAGAGTGTCGTAGGTTGTTGACAGGGTGTTGCTATGTTATTTTTTAGGGTGTTTTTGGTGGTTGCCAAAGTGGTGCTAGAGTGTCGTAGGTTGTTGACAGGGTGTTGCTATGTTATTTTTTAGGGTGTTTTTGGTGGTTGCCAAAGTGGTGCTAGAGTGTCGTAGGTAGTTGACAGGGTGTTGCTATGTTATTTCTAAGGTGCTGTGGGTGGTATCACCCCCTCTAATGTCCGCATGATATTCTGGTCTCAATATAAGTTTCAATATAATTTTCAACTATTTTTTGTTTACAATGTGAATATGAGCCTTAGCAAGTGCAGCATACCTCTAAATAAACCAGCAGTATTTTTAAAGTGTAGTCAGAAGAGGCTTTAAAAACAAAATTATTTTCTAATACCGTGATAAAAAGTTAATAGAAACAAAACAAAGTAACGCAGCAAACCACACAGAAGAAACGGCCTCCCACAATCCCGAGTGAGCCTACCTTCTCTGTGACAGCGCGGGCGTACTCGATCAGCTCTCTCTTGGTGAAACTGTCCGTCGGGCTCATCTGCAGGGCTCCGGCCTTCTGGACCAGATAGATGCAGCCGTGACCCAACTCCTGCACCCGAGTCTTGATCTGAGATCCCACCTAGAAACAGCCATGATATCAAGTCTAAGAAAGAGTTGGCATCCAAGTCAGCCTGAATCTGGGTGTAAATCTGAATGTATCCGTGCTCTGCGACTGCTCTAAAAGCCACTGCCTCCGTTCAACAAAGCTCTATCCAATAATTAAGAAGTGATTGTGACGGCCTTTGAGGGGGCCCGACAGCACTGTATGTTCGTTACCTGACACACAGATCCATGGGTGGGCGGCTCTTCATTATGAATATCACAACGGGCTTTTAAGGCTTGTGGGGGTGCACGGTTGCTATGGTAACGGCCGCTTATGTAAAAATGCTAGTGAAGAGAGCTGGTGACTACCATGTCCACGTGTTGGCTTCCTTTTTTTTTTAAATGTGGAAAGAGCAAAGGTGTGAAATGTGTCGGCTGGTGTTCGCACCTTTGTTCACAGGCTTAACACCATGCAAAATGGAAGTATAAGGTTTGCTATACGACACTGACCAAGTTGCATGTGTTTGCACTAAATCACTAAATAAGAAGGTGTGGATGGGTTTATTTTTATTATATTTCAGTGCTTATGATACACTATTGTGGATGAGATTTGAGAGTGAATAATGATGAAGTTTACAGTGAATAGCACTAATTTATCTATTTCTCACACAAATCTATCGAATGGCTTCAGAAGATTGGAATATATTGCACAAGTGCCAATAAGATGGTTTAAAGGTTTTTTTATATTAACTTTCTGTTATAACAAAAGCATATAAACAATTTTTTTACTGTTTTGATCAAACAATTATTTTATTTCCTTTTAGTTTTTCTACACTTATTTTCCTATTTATTATTAATAATACTAATACTAATAATAATTAGTGCTGTCAAATGATTAATCGCAATTAATCGCATCCAAAATAAAAGATTTTGTTTACATAATATATGTGTGTACTGTGTATATTTATTATTTATATATAAATTATTTATTATTTATATATAAATACACATATACAGTGTATATTTTGAAAATATTTACATGTATTTACATGCATATTGTATATTTGTATTCATACAAGTTATATTATATATAAAATTTTTCTTAAATATATACATGTATGTGTGTGCATTTATATATACATAAATATACACAATACACACACATTTATTATGCAATCAAAAACTTTTATTTTGGATGCGATTAATCGCGATTAATCGTTTGACAGCACTAATAATAATGCTACCCTGCATCATATTAACTGAACGAAATCAAACATTTGTTTCTTAATAATTTCAAGGTGCTGATTCCAAAAATAGTGCCTGTTTTGCTCTAGTATGTCACAATTTTTCACAGAATATGATGCATTTTGTTGGTTTTCAACAACCACTTGTAAGGTGAAGAAGTCTTTTTTTATTTGAAGTCTTGTATTATCCCTTAATCACCAGAAAAACTGCCACAAAGACATGATTCATATCTTCCTCTGAGCTAGGTTACAAGTATTTTTTTCAATTCTCAGCCGATTTTCACATGTACAAATGATTCTGAAGTCATTATTTATGCTCATTTTATGCCCGATTTCTGCTTTTTCCCACTCCTTTGCAGATTGTCAGTTTGAATACTTCATTTTGTCATTAAAATGGAACCTTTTGGCATTTGACTGCTTTTTGATTTTGATATTGATAAGTGCATTAATTCTGATAAATGAAAAATCCTACATTCTTATTTTTTGAAAAAAAAAAAATATATATATGTTAATGAAAGTTTTTATTGATATTTCTGAACTAGGTAATATAATGCAGTTTTTGCAAAATGCAGGGCTATGTAATAATAATATTGTGCACAAGTCATATAAACTAAATTTATGACATTTTAGGGTGTTTTTTCCCCCAAAGTTCAATAGTTCATTGTTTCATTGTATGGTAAAGAGCATTCTGGACTTCCAAAGGCCTGTTTTTGTGTTTCACAGAAGAAAATTCAGTTTCAGTTTTAAGTGATCTGTTTCCTTGAAGTCTGGAGTTTATGTGAGGTTTAAGTCATCTGCGCGTCCATTAGCGTGTCTGTAAATGTGCATTTCTCAGATCACTGCTCCGGTGGGGGTAGAGACGCACTTGCTGCAATGATCCTCACCTCCTCTGGCTCAGCAGTGGCAGCTGCCAGACGGCCTTGTTGTGCCAGCTGGCTGTAATCCACCGTCACCTGAGACGCCAGTCCACCCAGCTCCTCTGGACATGTCACTGACTTCGTCATCTAGGGTCACATAACAGAAGCATAAGCTGTGATACAGTGACTAAAGATGTGAGAAGATGCTAAAGCATTTTGAGTGAGCGTCCTCACCATTTCTTGTGCAGTAATGGCGATGGCTTTTGAAAACTTCACCATGGTGGTCTGGTAATCCACAAAAGTGCCGTCAGGCTCCGGCGGTGTTCCTTCATCCATCTGTGAAGTAAAGAGACCCGAATAACAGTGATGTAATGCTGGATCCAGTCCTAATACAAATTACCGTCTTTGCGTGGTTCATGTGCACGACGCTGCGATCATTCCCGCAGAAAATGATCAGAGTGCAGATATTCAGTTGGCTGCCATTGTCTTCCACCGTGAGTCATGACAGTATAATGAAAGATTGCGTGCATCCAGAGCTGATAAATGGAGATGTTGTGCCAATTCAGTCTAATAATGAGATACAGAGGCAGCTGTAGTATCTGTGACACATTAACATACGAGTGCCAGCTAGAGATGACTTTGATCAGAAAGCATTCTACAGCATTCTTCTTTCATATAAAATGAAATATAGCCTAATCATTTACACAGTGGCTGTCATAACTTGTTTCATAAAAGATTTATTTAAATATAGCCTACATTAAATAATTAAGACATAACTAACAGGTGAAGTAAAATATAATGTATAAAGTATATGTATGTATACAGTATAGTCTAATATTTCGCGAAATACTCCTCTAGACTTCATTTCTCTGGTGAACTGACGAGCTGTGGACACTGATGACTTGCCTGAAGTAAATGAAACGCTACGTTACATTTAGTTTACAAGCTGTTTTAAACACATCCTTCCACGAGTGAAACACTGATTGAGCGATTACATGAGGCATGAGATGTTCATTCATGTTTATTTCACATTAAAACTAGTAATAAAGATGAAGGGATGATCGCGCTCACTCGCGCTGCTGTCAGAACCGAGGCGTTTATACAGCGATCTGTCACGCCACATCAAAGAGCACCAAAATGGCATTTAATGTCTGAATTTCCTGAAGAAATTGAATGATTTGTTCGGTACACATGCGTAC
>NW_015650717.1:867388-894423 GCF_001515625.1 Sinocyclocheilus rhinocerous
TAATATATATATATATATATATACTGTATATATATATATATAATTATTTTACTGTTTTGATCAAACAGTTCTTTTATTATTAATATATACTTAATTATACAATTGTATAAACTCTTATTTTCATTATTCATATATACAGTGGGTACGGAAAGTATTCAGACCCCCTTAAATTTTTCACTCTTTGTTATATTGCAGCCATTTGCTAAAATCACTTAAGTTAATTTTTTTTCCTCATTAATGTACACACAGCACCCCATATTGACTACAAAAACACAAACACATTTACATATATCTGACTAAATAAGACCGTGAATGAGTTTATGTTTCTATATTTAAGTGGTTATGATATACAAATGCAAGTGAAATTTGAGAGTAAATAATGACTTCATTTTTTGTCTGTCACAAAAATATATAAATAAATGACAATCTATAATATATTATCATTTTCTGTATTGGTCAAACTGTTCTTTTTTGTATTTTTTTGGTTCTTTGTACACTTATTTTTCATGTTAATAATAATAATAATAATTACAAAAATAATAATAATATTAATCATCATCATCATCATTTTATATGAATTATTGGTATTGAAAAGCGAATAAAAATTGTAGGGTTACAAAAAATGTTTAGGATTATTATTATTATATGGACTTTTTTGGCCATTGCCCCCTGATCTCCTGATATTAGCAACAGATATTAGACTGGGAAACACAGCCATCCACTTATTTTCAACATGGAGTCACTCACCCTTCCAATGGACTCAGCGATGGACTCCACCATGCCGCCCACCATCCCGCCCTCACTGGCCGCTTCGTTTAAGGTCACCATGATGTCATCAACTGCCTCCTTCATCAACTGGGCAGCTTCAGCTATGGCATCATGGGTGTGGGTCGCCTACAAGAACAAAAAAAATAGTGGCTGATGGGATAAAGATGGCCAACGTAGACCCATTAGCACCACTTCAGCAACATACAAATAATAAAAGTCTGTTCTTTCTAACCAGAAGCTCTGGGAATGTGCCGTCAAATGCTACAGGTGGCAAACCTGCAGGTGGTTTCAGAACATGAAGCTTTTTTCATAAAAATGCCCCATGTGTTGTTGTTATTTCCATGTGTCATACCTTAGGGTTTCCTCCGCCCTCTTTGGCAGCGTAGAGCATCTGTAGAGCAGATTCAAACAGCGTTTTGGTTTGATCCAGTATGTTCATCTGCTGCTGGTGGTCGGCATGTTTAGACGCCAGTCCCACCGACGCCACAATCACTGGCTCGAAGTAGCTCGCTAACTGAGTCACCTTGGAAAAAAAAAAACACGTTAAGACAATCTGGCATGCAAACATACAGTTTCCTGTGTATATTTCAGGTAAGAGTGATATATAGAGTGAACTCATACAACTTCTTCATTTTCCAGCTATTTATTCGACAAGCTGACAAACACTACAGACAGGAGGCATCAATCTTGCTGCAACAAACAAAGCCGGGTTTAATTAAAACCGGTTTAGACACATTTTTCAAACATGCTGTCATATGTATTTTTAGACATGCTGTCATATGTTTATTCGAGTGGCACTGTGTGATTTGCACAAAAAAGACGTAATATATGAAAGTATGAAGAAGGACGAGGTTGTTGATCCAGGAACATTTCGTATTTGGCCAATCAAGGATTTGCTGCAGAGGCAACATTATTTGCACTTCCACGTTTAAAGGGGTCATATGATGCGATTTCAATTTTTCCTTTCTCTTTGGAGTGTTACAAGCTCTTGGTGCATAAAGAAGATCTGTAAAGTTGCAAAGACTAAAGTCTCAAATCCAAAGAGATATTCTTTATAAAAGTTAAGAGTCAACCACGCCTACCTAAAACGCCTCGTTCTAACACGCCCCCACATATCTACGTCGCTCTGTGGGAAGATTTGCATAACGCCGCCCAAATGTTCACGCAAAGAAAGAAGGCGTAAATTTTATTCTCGCTGTAGTTTTGTTGTTTCCGCCGCCATGTCATAAAGACGCTGTGTGCTTCGTTGTAAAAGCGAAACTACTTTGTTTGGTCTTCCAAAAGAGGACGATATCTGCTTCGTCATGCCTGGAGCTGATCCGTGCTGGTTGCTGAGTAAATACTACAACTTTGCGCTGTCGATCGCGGGATCGGCTTTCACAGTGGACGAAGCGGAGTCCAGCCCGGAGTCGTCACATGTCCTTCCGGACGCTCCTTCGTCGAAATCGCCGGGCCGCGCCATTCTCAAGCCCGCCGCCTCTGCTCACTCTAGCCCGCCGGCCGTTCCTCACTTTATCCCCCGGCCTCTGCTCACTGTAGGCCGCCGCCGCTCACTCTAGGCCACAACGCACTTGATAGCTGGCCAATCACAGCACACCTCGCTTTTTCAGACCGATGAGCTTTGTAAAAATCGACGCGTTTCAGAAAGGCGGGGCATAGAGGAGGAACAATAATGTACAGTATGTGGAAAATAATGTGTAAACCGCATAAACACATTTCATTACACCAAATACACCAAATACTGTTCTTTTTAGCAGCATCATATGACCCCTTTAAAGTGTCTCCGTTACCTTGTGTCCAAGCTGAGCCGCTTCCCCTCGCGCTGCAGTGGAGATGGGGTCAATGAGGTGGCCGATCTCCTGCACGGTGGACGTCAGCTGCTCCTGTAAAGCCTAATGGGAGCAGAGTCACATTAGCATTACCTCAAACGCTAATGCTAACATTCATAATAGCAAAATAATACTAGCACGAAGGTTAAAGTGGGTATATAATATGAAAAATATCAATTTGCTCTTTTGAAATCAAAGTGTGACCTCTTTCTAAAGACCAAGTTTCAAAAAAATGTTTCAACTATTAACGTTAACATATGACTAGCCACATTTACATAGCAATGCCTGTTTTCCACAACTTGGTCCACTGGGATTTGAACAGTACATAGAGGTTAGCCAATCAAAATAGATCTTATTTACAGTATATATTCTTATAGGGGGTAACATTTTAGTGGAGGAACCAATTCTCACTATTAACTAGTTGCTTATCAGCATGCATATTACTAGCATATTGGCTGTTTTTAGTAATACTTGTTATGAAGTGCATATCGATGCCTTATTTTGCATTAGATATTTTAGATCCCTTAAACATACCCCATACCTAAATTTGGCAACTACCTTACTAATTATTAATACACAGCAAATTAGGAGTTTACTGAGGCAAAAGTTGCAGGTAATAGTTAGTTACTAGTTAGAATTGAACCTGAAACTAAAGTGTGACTTTTAAGACACAGTATCAAATTCTTAAACTATTAAAGGTACAATAAACTTGCTTGATTCCGAAGGTGGATATGGTCATAAAAACTATATTAAAATATATAGTTAAGATATTAAAAGGAAAAAGGAACAAAATTGCCCTCTTTAACAATATTACTAACATTAACACCAGCAATGTTTTTTTAACAAACTAAAACACACAATTATTAATCCCCAAAAGGCATTTTGTTACAAATCATAAAAGGGCTGTTATTGTTAAATAAAACTAAAACTATTAAAAATTGGTTTTGTTTATTGAAATAAAGTTGGAAAAAAAAATACAAATATTTGATGAAAAACTTCAACTTGAAAAAAATGACAAATGTTTCTACGTTGAAAACTGAAAACTGAAAGTTTTACATACGAAAAAAAATAATAAAAATGACAAAAGCACAAAATTACTAAAACGCAAACTAAAATGAAAATGAAAACTGACAATAAATAAAAATAAAGCTACTTCAAATTATTAATATTATATAAGTATATAAATAATTCTAAAATAACACTAAATCTCTGATATGGAGAACTGGGGGTGCCACTTAAAAATAAAATTAATCAAGTATTGATTTATTCATTAATTTAGAAAAGTAAAGAAATTACTTGGCAAATTGGCAAATAAATTGACTTTTAAAAAAAAGTTTATTTAATGGTTTAAAAATGTAGTTCAATGCAACAATAAAATAATACATGAATAACAAATTATTAAATGCAACATTTTATAGGTGTGTGTCTTAAAATCCAGTCGAAAGTTCATTAGATGCTCCCACATTTGAACTGTCCAATTTTTTTTAACAATATGGCTTTTTTTAAACGCATATAGAAAAGCAGTGTATAGCATTTATAAAATGCTATTTAAATGAACTATTTATGAAATAAATAGATGTATGTCTATTTATTTGTTGAATTTGTAGTTTAAGAATTTTATGTACTTACATTTTAATTAGTACATAAATACATTTGATGATTAATTTCATTTTTAATCTTTTTTTAAGCAGCACTCCTAGTCCTCCATAGATTCATAACGCTTGATGTCACAACACAAGCTGTTGTAGACCTAATAGAAAGTAACAGTGCACCAGAGCAACATTAAAGAAACGTAATGTTACTATAGAGTGATGGCAGGTTTTGACACAGACAGGTGTTTTATTGGTTTACCTCCAGAGAGATGTCATCTCTGCGGGGCAGACTCTGACCCACTGCGGCGAGGGACACCTGCTCGATGTCCCTGATGCTCTTGTTGATGCTGTTGATGGACTGGTCACACTCCCGCTGCCCAGGGGCCTTGTCCCTGTCACATCAGAGGAGACGAGGTTGCTACAGGGTTGCCGTGGGGTGCTTTTCAGCTTAATTGAATTCGATTTTTCAACTCAATCCAGATATTGTACATTACAGTTTCATAAAACAGGAGTCAGTGCAGACGTAGGTGTTTTTGCTCACACACACACACACACACACACACACAGAGGGCTGGCTGAGCTCCAGTTCTGATTGGTTGATCTGGGAGGACAGTGTGTGGAGGGCAGCCAGATGGGCAGCGAGCCGAGCCCATCTATTTTTGTTAAATAAGTAATTTATTGAAACTGCTACACTGGGAACTGTTTTCTATGTAAAATGTAATGTATTCCTGTGATGCAAAGCTGAATTTTCAGCATCATTACTCCAGTCTTCATTGTCACATAATCCTTCAGAAATCATTCTGATTTGCTGCTCAGGAAACATTTTTTTATTATTATCAATGTCGAAAACTGTTGTGCTGCTTAAAATGTTTGTAGAAACCATGATACATTCGTTTTTCAAGATTCTTTGATGAACAGAAAGTTCAAAAGAACAGCATTTATTTGAAATAGAAATCTTTGGAACATTATAAATGTCATTACTGCCTTCCTTCCTGAATAAAACATTTTTATGTTCAATAAAGGAAATCTTACTGACGCCAAACTTTTAAACAGTAGTGTGTCTAATAAAAACTAGGTCTAAACGAAATATTACACATATTAGGAAACAGACACAAAATAATAAATAAACACATACTGTATTTATTAAATATACTGTATATTTAAATGTGTACTAAATCTAACACACAGGTGAAATTGTTAAATAATTATTGTGACAGTTTTGTGTGTTTATACATTGATTTGCTTAACTGTTTATGTTTCAATTTAATATAATAATTATTCTGTATTCATTGGCTTTCCCTGGTTTTCCATTTCACTGCTTGTTGGTGATATTACATCCCCCTGGAGCTGTAATGAGGGGAACAGACTCTGTGCGCGGGAAGATTTGAGAAGAGAACGAGAGCGTGTGTGAGGAATGAACAGCTGCTACTGTTAATAACGCTTGCTCTTCAGTTATTTAATACAAGTTTAAATTAAACCTCATCTTTATTATTTATCACCTGATGGAGACTGAAGCCGCAAGCTTTTCACATTCACCAAACCGCTGAATCAGGTGTTTATTTGCATGATGCTGACCTGATGGACGTGATGAGGCTCTTGATGGAGTCCGACACGGTGCGGGAATGGCCTGCCAGGATGGACCAGGTGGGCGGGTCTTTGGGGTTAAGGATGAGCGAGCGGGCGGTCTCTAATAAGTGGGTGGAGCTGTCCAGCATTGAACGGGCTGAGCGAAGGATCGGCTCCTGGGCTGCTGAACCCTGGGATTGAAAACAATTTAGTTTACAGTGTTTTTAATTATTTCATTCTTAAAGTCACATAAAAATGTGAGTACCGCATATAAAGGGAAAATAATGTTGTAAATATTTACAAAATATTAAAAAGTTATTATAAAATTATAATAAAAGTTTGTAATTTAAAAAAGAAATGTATTTATGATATTCATAATACATAATACATTTAAAAAAAATTTTTTTAAATTTCAATATTTTTTATTATATTACCCATCCATCAAAAAACAGAACATCAAATGCAAAAATGTGATGAATCACCAAAAATGTTTGAATGTTGATACAAACACACTTTCAGTCCTAAATAATTCTATTAACAACTAACAAGATGTTAAAAACATGCAAGAAGCTGCTGTAAGAACAGAACTAAACTCCCACAAACCCCAGAAACAGACTGAGGTGATAAAATTGTCAGGGACTTGTGTTTAAAAAAAAAAAATGTTGCAAAACTCCCATCCACACTCACTGATCTTTTAGACTTCCTGTGAGGAAGTCCAGTGTCAAACAGTCAGTGAACGGAGAGAAACCACTTTGTTTTGGCACAAAATTAAGGCAATATTTCAAAGACAGAGGAGTCATCTAGTTATTCACGAAGTCAGTGTAGGCACATTTTACAAAGAAATACAGTACACGTGAAGTGAAAATTAACCATGTGTGCTAAATTGAAAATTTTTCATTTTAGACAAAATATTGGCAGTTACTTTGGAACCATTGTGACTAATGGTACAAAAATAGACAAACAAATCAACCTTTGCTTGTCTCTGAGCAACCCACACTAGTGGTGTTTCTTTCCTGAATGAATCAGTGTTTCTGAATGAATTGCTTGAGTGAATAATTCCATAATTCACTCTTAAAACAGACACTTGTTTCGCTTCTAAATGAATCAGTCCTTTTTAACAAATTATTTGAATAAATGATTCAATCACTCACTCAAAAACACAGTCACTTGATTAATTGATGAATGAGTAAGTGGAATAGGTTGAGTAAATGATTCAATGACTCACTCATATAGACAGTCAATTGTTTTGTTCCTAAATGAATCAGTGCTTTTAATCAAACTGGTTAAGTGAACAGTTCTATGACTCACTAATAAAGACGGGCTGCGTCTGAAATCACATACTTCCCTACTATACTGTAGGCGAAAAATGTGAAAGTAGTAATTTGTCCGAAATCACAATATTCATAAAACAGAAGGCCTACTACATCTGGCGATTATCTGAGAATATTTGTGAATGGCAGTAAAGCAATGCAACTGATGCTCACATGACAAAGAAAACATGATGGATGTAGCACATACAGATTATGTTCACACTACACACATTCATACTATATAGAACATACTTTATGTTTGCAAAGCAATTACTTATTTAAAAAAAAAAGTACCTACTCAGAGAGTATCTGATTTCAGACACAACCAGTCACTTGTTTTGTTCCTGAAAGAATCAGTGCTTTTGAATGAATTGGTTGAGTTGATTTAACGACTCACTCAGAAAAACAGTCACTTGTTTCGTTCCTGAACGTATCAGTGTTTTTGAACAAATCAGTTGAGTAAATGATTAAATGATTCATTCAAAGACAGTCATTTGTTTTGTTCCTGAACGAATCAGTGCTTTTGAACAAATCGGTTGAGTAAATGATTCAATAGCCACGTATACATGCACACTTTTTTTGTCATTCCGATTAAAATCATTCCGATTGAAAGATTCGGTGGACTGTTTACATGAGACATTATCTAATCTGAATGACAACAAATACAAATCACCAGAGGAAAAAAACGCCTGCGTTAATAGCTGCTTGTGCTTGCTATAAACGGACGAATATTTGAATCCCTTGCGTTCATTCGAGCGTTCAGTCATGTGACATTCACATTCATAGAAATTATACGCCCGTCTTCTATCGGACCACACACAGAACCAAACTGATTTCTCGTTTGCAGTTTCTAATAACTAAGTTGCACAGATATATCTATCAGATAAAATAATAAACACAATATAGCTTGATCTCAGCCAGCTGATCAACACACATCATCATATCGCCATAATTTCTAAATGTTAAAGCATTGAGGGATAAAATAACAGTACGGCCCTCTGTAACGCAGCTCTGAAATGAATTGTGTTGTGATACTAAGAAGTTTTACTGTACTTAAATAGAACAAATAAACTATTTCTTACCAAGAGTTGCTGAACAATAAATCAAAGGAGCGTTGCTTTATGAACACAGAGAGTGATCGCAACGAGCTATATCACAAATAACATTTCCAAGCGTGTTTTCATACATTATTCATGGCGTGAGCACTTATAAATTCAAGCAGATTGGAAATTATGAATCTGTAATAAATAAATACAAATGACAAAGGCAAATTTTGGTCAAGTTGTTTATTTTCATTGAGCTATACTCTCACCATTGTGTTGTTTCAAGCTGAAAAGCTGAAAATTACGGTTAATTTCAGATCCGTTTTCCACTCCGGTCAAGAGAGCATATATGGCAGTTCATTACGCAGCAAGCGTTCTTAATTCTAATGTGTTTATAACGGTATAATTTAAATTTTAACATCTACCTCCACTATTTCCCAGTCTATACTGTAGTGTCGGTGTTCCCAAATTCCAGAATGCCGCAAAGTAATCGGTTTAATGCATGTTTACTTGGCAGGATTTCAATTTTGTTCGGTTTATAGAAAGGTTTATCCCACCCCTCTCCAACCGATTACAATTTCATTCGGTTTGGACATTTTTATTCTGATTGAGGTGTTTACATGGAGCATTTTTATTCGAATTGGACTTTTAAATTGATTACAATGCTCCACGTAAACGCACCTACTGATACACTCATAAAGTGACTGTTTCTGAATGAATCAATGTTTTTGATCAAATCGGCTGTAACCTGCAGAAAGATTCACTATTACACAGTTTGTCTGGAATGCCCAAAAAATACAAATCCTAACCCCAGAGCATTGTTTTGGCATTTTTCGAATTGTCTGTCCTCTTGATTTGGTTCAAGATTTAAAATTTGGCTCTAAAAATTCAGTGGAATGAGTACCCACACACTCACACAAAAAATAATAAATGAAATATTGTGGTATTCAGTATTTCATCACCTCATGGCTTATCTGCGCAGGGATGCTGGCAAACTCAGGGTTGGAGGCAAAGGTGGAGAGATTATCCACAGCTTCTATCAGCGGGGTCGTGGCCACTCGGCATCTCTCGCGGTTCTCATCGGAGAAATCCCCATCCAAGGCCTGAGAAACACAGCAGAGAGATCACATCTGCTGAAACACTTCAATCCTCACGCATAAATAAAGCTTTATCAATGCTTATAAGGTTGCAAATGGTCAGACAAGCTCAAGTTCTTCATGCTAATGCACACGATTCAATCAATTATCAATTACTTTGGTACCAAATGATCTTTTGGTAATTAATTGAAGGCTGTACCTTTATAGTTTTGACAAGGTTAGCCGTGGTATTGGCGACCTCTTTGGCTGACTGCACGAAATGTCTCCGGGCTACAGGATTGGCTGTTTTGGAAGACGCCAGACGACAGGCGTTGCAAAGAGCCGAGGTGTGCTTTGCAACAATGGTAGCTGCTGACAAAACCTACACAAACAAAAAGATGAGGAAATGCAAGCCACAGAGATTCAAAAACCACAAAAAGCCAATCAGGATATGGCCAGACAAGTAAAAAATAAAAATGAAACTTGATACTAAAGAGCCAGTCACCTGGGATGGGCTGCTGGCCGGGTCCACCAGATTCTGGCAGGCCATCTGAATCGCCTGATTGGCTCTTGCAAACTGGATGGGATCGACCAATCCCTGATGACCCGACTGGCTGTTGGGGTCTGAGACTCCTACCAAATAAGAGGCCTGACGAAAAATAAAGGCATGTTGAACTAGTAAATTCAACATGAAACCAAAATGTATGTGTTTATTTACTTACTTAATATTATTATATTATATTAACTGTTATATTTATTATTTAATATTAGATTATATTATTTATTTCCCTTGTTGTGCAAGATTAATTTGTGTAGTGTACATTATTACAATAAATATTTATTATTACTTTTACATTCACATTTTTTTCCTTTTCTCCACTTCCGAAACGAAAGATAAAACCAATGCAGTGGGCAGAAAAAATAAATATTAACCAATTAACCAACCACGATAAATTACTTTTGTTTCTTTAATCCATTATTTTCTTTATTTATTTCTTTATTTTTTACATGTTTTAATTAATATATTCATATTTATTATATTCATAATTATTACATTACATTATATATGACCAATTTTTCTTAATTAATTTGTGCACTTAACATTATTAAAAAAAAAAATTCTAATACTACTCCAAAATGAACTTTTTTTCACCTAAAATCATCTCTGCTGACAAAATCAATGCACTGTAGACAGTAAAATATATATAAAATATAAAAAAACATATATAACCAATAGCAGCATAACTATGTTTTGAATCTTTTAATTTAATATTTTCTTTCTTTATTATTATATTATATTCTAATTTACTGATGAATAAAAACAAGCCCTGTCCTACATTATTTCCCTCTAACTATTCAGTTACCCTCAAAAATGTCACCAAAAGCTAAATGTGTTGCAAAAGCATTTTCAAGTTGTCGATTAAATCAAATGGTGTTGATAAAAGTTAGCTATTGAATTTTTTAATTGCATTTCTAAAGCATAATGTTTCAAATGCATTGTGGGAGCAGCCTCAGAGAGTATCAGGCTAAAAGCTCACCTGTCCCGCAGCCTCAGTCAACCCACACAGCGCTTTGGACGCCACACCCACACAATCCCCGAACGCTGGCACGTTTCCCGTCTTACAATGCTGTGAGATTCCAGCCATGGACTCCCCGAGAACCTGTTCAGTCAGACGGCGAGATGTGTAAACATTTGGAACGAACAAATTTCTTTAGAGAATTCAGGAATGTTGTGATGGATTCTTTACCTTGGAATTCTCCATAACGCTCTCAATGCAGTCAAAATAAGAGAGATCGCTGACCGGCTCATTGGGATTGTCCAACATTCCTCGAACAGCCTGTGTGTTCGTGGGAGAGGAAAGGTTAATGCACCTTAAGATTGTTGAGCATGCCTGTTGCTTTGAGATATTTGAGATATTTCTAACTTACAGTATATCAAAGAATTTCAAGGCTCATAAATGTAATAAAAAGCACACCACCAAATACCTCAGAAAATGAACAAAAAGCATTGTGTTTGGGGCAGAAACAACCCATTTCAAAATGATTACACAGGTTTGGACATAAATTATAATCATTCACAGACCCCAAATCATCATCGTTGGCTCTACTTGAGTACATGATTGACCTGTGGCTAAGGCCAAATATGATATAATGTTGATCTTATATGAATAAGACAACCAGAGAAGACCTAACGAAACAAAGAGGCCCTCATCTTGCTTATTTCATACTGTTTGTCGAAATATATGTGAAAAAATTCAAAACATACACACACACAAAAAAAACATATATATGTATATATATATATATATACATATATATGTTTTTTTTCAGGATTCTTTGAAAAATAAGAAGTTTAAAAGAACAGCATTTATTTGAAATAGATTTTTTTGTAACGTTATACATGCCTTTACTTTCACTTTTGATCAATTTCATGTGTTCTTGCTGAATAAAAATAATAACTTCCTTAAAATCTTACTAGTGTACCTAGAGATATATGCTATTTTATTTGTTTATTTATAAAGTTTTTTAGTTTGAACTTGTGATGTATCTTACTCCAGGCAAGAAATATTCCTCTGAGACCCATCATCTCGCGTTCATTTGGGGAGATTGAGCTCCCCAAAGACTGAAATCCAAGAATTGCCTCTGGGGGTAAGAAAAATAAACTTTAAAAAATATGTTCTGACAATAAATCATATTTTCTCCATAAATATATCTCGTTTCAAAGATGTTTAGATGCTTTCACTTGAAAACAAGACAAAAATATCGATTAAGAAAGGGATTTTGTTCGTTTATTTATTTTTTGCCACGTACAGATGCCTGGTCTGCGGGTGTGATTAGTGTACCAGGCTGATGTGTGTGGTAAATGTCTGAGATGAATCCAGCCATGAAATTGATCTGGGCTTTTGAGTGTTGCACTTGTCTTAAAGGGAATAGACTACAGGATATTACTGAAGCAATGAGAAGTAGCCAACCTGTCAGCTGGAGCGACGAGACAAAAACATTAAAACCCATTATAAACGAGGCATTTGTTGCATCCAGTGGATACATAATTACTGATTATAATGACTTACAACTTAACCACTGATTTCTAGTTGTAATGACTTACAACTTAACCACTGATTTCTAGTTGTGAGCAGCCTCAGAGAGTATCAGGCTAAAAGCTCACCTGTCCCGCAGCCTCAGTCAACCCACACAGCGCTTTGGACGCCACACCCACACAATCCCCGAACGCTGGCACGTTTCCCGTCTTACAATGCTGTGAGATTCCAGCCATGGACTCCCCGAGAACCTGTTCAGTCAGACGGCGAGATGTGTAAACATTTGGAACGAACAAATTTCTTTAGAGAATTCAGGAATGTTGTGATGGATTCTTTACCTTGGAATTCTCCATAACGCTCTCAATGCAGTCAAAATAAGAGAGATCGCTGACCGGCTCATTGGGATTGTCCAACATTCCTCGAACAGCCTGTGTGTTCGTGGGAGAGGGAAAGGTTAATGCACCTTAAGATGTTGAGCATGCCTGTTGCTTTGAGATATTTGAGATATTTCTAACTTACAGTATATCAAAGAATTTCAAGGCTCATAAATGTAATAAAAAGCACACCACCAAATACCTCAGAAAATGAACAAAAAGCATTGTGTTTGGGGCAGAAACAACCCATTTCAAAATGATTACACAGGTTTGGACATAAATTATAATCATTCACAGACCCCAAATAATCATTGTTGGCTCTACTTTAACACACAACTGACCTGTGGCTGGTATATTTGAATGTTTCACAAAGGCATCACACAAAATGCTGTTTTTAATCAACAAATAAGGCCAAATATGATCTAACGTTGATCTTATTTATATAAGACCACCATAGAAGACCTAACGGGAAAAAAACAGGCCCTCATCTTGTTTATTTCATACTGTTTGTTGAAATATATGTGAAAAAATGTAAAATTTTATTCAAAATATGAATATAAATTATGAATATATACATGTGCATATATATATGTTGTAATATTCATATATGTATGTTTATAAGAAAGCAATTAATTATTTTCCTTTACATTCATAGAAGTACAAAACCATCATAATTTCATCAATACTCATCTCAAATATACAGTGGGTACGGAAAGTATTCAGACCCCCTTAAATTTTTCACTCTTTGTTATATTGCAGCCATTTGCTAAAATCATTTAAGTTAATTTTTTTTCCTCATTAATGTACACACAGCACCCCATATTGACAGAAAAACACAGAATTGTTGACATTTTTGCAGATATATTAAAAAAGAAAAACTGAAATATCAAATGGTCCTAAGTATTCAGACCCTTTACTCAGTATTTAGTAGAAGCACCGGATAAAACTTTGTAAGATTAAGTGTGTGTGTTCAAGTACCTCGAGTTCTCGTAGAGCGTTATCACACTCGTTTTGTCCTGGTGCCTGCTGGGTACACAGTGTGATGAGTTGATTAATGCTCTCTGTGACCGCTCTGAAACACAGAAAATCACACACAGTCAGAATGACACAAAAAGCTCCTTCAAAGACTTCACTTATCAAATCTATTTTTCTCATTGAGCTTTCACTCCCTAAATGTAGGAAGGAGGCACTAACATTGAGGTCTTACAAATTTATCAGAATCATGACAAAACAAGGTTTTGTTACACTCATATGAGCCAAGATTTGAGTGAGTGTATGTGTGTGTTGGAGTGTATGTGTGTCAGTCTGCTCTCGCTTTCATTAAGGAAACTAAATCAATCTAGCTCAAAACCCTCAGGAGCAGCTGCTTTCTTGTGGTACCTGAGAGGATTCTACAGTACTCTCTCTCTCTCGCTCTCACACACACACACACACACACACAGAATTCTTTTTCATCAGGATAGGTATTTTCCACTGACTTCTATTGTTTTTATATTGAGCTAATAATATTTTCTATCCCCTAATTCTGGCCATAAATGTAACTCAAGCCCAAAACAATTCTCCTTTTTTTCTTCCGATTTTCCTCATGACATTATTTATTATCTATAATGTCATATCAATAATGCTGTATAATTACGCTTGTGTGGGGGACGTTGGACAAAACACACAAACCTGACACACTAACAAACAGCAGCAAAGTCAATAACAAAACCACAAACAAAAACTCTCACATACATGTAATCCAAGCAAAACATTTTAACCAACAAATCACTCACACCCAAACAAAACACACCCACAAATTAACAAACAAAACTCAAACACTAACAAAACATGCACACACACAAACATACACAATAACAATACTCAAACACTAACAAACATACACTAGCAACAAAACACACATTAACACAAACATACTCACACAATCACAAACAAACACACAAACAAAAACACTCACATTCAAGAAAATCCAAACAACAAATCAACAAACATACAAGCTAACACACACACACACACACACACAAACACATACACATACACATGTACAAGCAAAAATAAGCCCACACATAAACAAAATGTAAACATTAACAAACAAAACATGCACAATAGAAACAAAAGAATACTCACACGGTAACAAACAACTTAAATAATTACAAAACACACACACAATAACAAAACTCTCCCTCACACAATAATAAACACAAACATACTCACACAACAACAAATATAACGGTTGCATTTTATTTTATAGTACGTGTACTTACATGTACTTACAATGTACTTACAGTGTACTTACCCAAGAAAGTACTGGTAATATAAGGTAAGTACATGGGGTAGGGTTAGGATTTGGGGTAGGTTCAGGGTTAGTACCTAGTTATTGTAATTATTACAATAAGTACATAGTATGTACATGAGGAACAGGACTGTAAAATAAAGTGCTACCAATATAACAAACACAAATATGCCAGCACAATAACAAACAAATCTCAAACACTAACAAACAAATATACTCACACACTAACAATACTCACACACACTAACAAACACAAACATACACAATAACAAAACTCACATAAAATGCACACTAACAAACCTACTCATACAATAACAAACAAAACTCACCCTAACAATCACAAACACGCTCACACAATCAAACACACATAAGCAAAAACAAACTTTCACTAACAAAACATTTACTCAAACACTCATACATAATCAAACAAAATGCACTAACAAACATACACACTCACATATATACAAACACTTGAAAACTAACAAACAAAAACAGATAAACAAACACACTCTCCAAACATGTATGCTTGACCATAGTAATGTGTATTTATTTGTTTTCCTCAAGGTGACATTTGGTAGACAGAACATAGACAATTCAATTTTAAGGACTAATGCTCACTATTAAAGGTAGGGTAGGCAATTTCAGAAAGGCTAGCGATAGCAAGCTAGCTTTGATCCCCACCTTCCCTGCATAATGACTCTGCAAAGCCACGCCTCCTCCAAAACACGCCCGCAGGCAGACCAGAGAATAACCAGCGAAACGATGAGAGACGGCTTTGGTGGGGGATTGAATGCAACGCTGTCAGATTACCTCATGTCTCATTCACACGTGAGAAAACATTACAGAACAAAGCGCATAATATTACAATAATAGCGCCTTTCACTCTCGCTGGAACGCACTGATGACGTATCATCTCTGCGCAAAAAGGGTGCGCAGAGGTATGCAAATACATATTTTGACAGGCAGGCAGAACATTTTGATTGAACGAACATTTTATGATCCTACGCATCCACAGACGATATAAATACATATAAGTTTAGACCACTTTACTTGGTGTTTGCTATCGGGATGTGAAGAGACTTTCAACCAGCATAAAAAATGTTTTTGAACCAAATCACCTACCCTGCCTTTAACTAGTTTATTAGCATGCATACTGTATTACTATCATATTAGCTGTTTATTAGTACTTATAAAACACATATTAATGCCTTTTCTGCATGACCATATTTTAGATCCCTTAACCCTACCTAGGGCTGCACAATTAATCAAATTTCTAATCGCGATTACAATTATGGATGTCACAATTACGTAATCGTTCAAAGTGGCAATTAATCGTTCAAAGTCCACTTATGTTATTCTGCACGCTTAAGATATGTTTTTTTCTTTCTACATGTTATCTTAAGAGTTTTTCCATTGTTTTAGTTTTAGTATAACATTATAATACCATTCATATTTTTACTTTTTTTATAATTTAAAGAAGAAACCAATCCAATGTATAGTTGACATTTGAGGCTTAATACTATAGAAAAGCACTAAAGGTTTTTCAGTTAGAGTGTTTTATGCTTGTTTATTTTCATATAAAAATACAGCATGCAGTTGCATCAAACAATGGTATAAACATTTGTAAATTGTGATAATCTGAATTAATAATCGCAATTACAATTTCAAGGGAATAATCGACAATTATGATTTTTGTCATAATCGTGCAGCCCTAACCCTACCCCATACCTAAACTTAACAACTACCTTACTAACTATTAAAAAGCGTTAAGAGTTTATTAAAAATTAAGAGTTTACTGAGGCAAAAGTCGTAGTTAATAGTGAGAATTGGTCCCTAAACTAAAGTATGGCCATTTTTATATACAGTTAGTTATATTTAATATAACCTGACCATAATTCACACCATTACAGAAAACTTTCTGCATTATTACAATTAAAAAAACAAACAAACAAACAAAACGGTAACATTTTAGTATAGGGACCAATTCTCACTTTTAACTAGTTGCTTATTAGCATGCCTATTATTAACATATTGGCTGTTTATTAGTTCTTATAAAGCACATATTCTGCATGACCATATTCTATATCCCTAATCCTACCAAATACCTAAACTTAACAACTACCTTACTAACTGTTAATAAGCAGCAAATTAGAAGTTTATTGAGGCAAAAGCCATAGTTAATGGTTTGTTAATAGCGAGAATTGGACCTTAAAATAAAGTGTGACCAACAAAATTAATTTACATTGTTTAATAAATGAGGCCCCCAAAGGTTTTGGTTAAAATATGGTTAGCTAGGCATGCTCTCACACACTCATACACACAGTTTCTCATTTTGCAAAAACATTCAGCTGAATAGCTAATTTTTTGTCGTTGGCCAGCAGGCTGCCCCTCAGGTTGACTGGTTAATGATCACTAAACTCTCTCTAGACTGCCGAATGAAGCTCATTCCTACCGTGCCGCAGCTGCGAGGAGGTTCTTGGCATTTGCCGCCCCTGGATCAATGGAGAGGGACTTGGCGGCCAACAGCAGCTTGCTGGATGCCATAGAGATGTTCTTCAGGTTGCCAACCACCTGAATCTGGTCATCTTTGGACTATGGAAACAAAAGACGGCAGCTCAGCCAGCAGTCAAACTATGTTGTTCTTCAACTTTATTTCAGCAGAAAAATGTGCAGTGTTCTTTGAATACAGGTTATATTTTATGGTTACAAAATTTAAAGTGATAGGTTACCTAAAAATATCACTACTCTCATTTCGTTTTAAACCCATATGACTGACTTACTTCTAAGGATCACATACTCGTCACTTTTCTATGGAAGCTTGTTTCTGCCACGGAATAAAAACAAAGGTAATTTCGACTTTTTATTTCACAATTCTAACTTTACTTCTTGCAATTCTGTTATAAACTCAGAATTTTAAGATGTAAACTCAGAATTGTGAGGAAAAACAGTAAAAACTGCAAAATGTAAACTTGCTTGTAATACTTTTCCATGCAAGTATAAATGGGGAAGCTTTCAAACTTCAAAAAGGATGCAAAATACCATAAAAGTATCATAAATGTGGTCCATACGGCTTACTTAAGCAACATATTTCACGTCTTCTGTAGACATATGACAGCTTTGTGTGCAGAACAGACCAAAACAGGTGGTAAACCATTGTCTGCCTTTCAAGGCATTGTAGGCCTACTGAATATATATTATATGATTCCACATAATTAATATTCATGACCCAAGCTGATTCACTGTAAAAAATCTAAAAGTTGAGAAAACTTAAGTTTAAGGCAACCAGCTTCAGGAGATTTTTGAGCTTTTTCAACTTGTTTTTGTATAAACTGAAAACAACAAGTTGAGAAAACTCAAAAATCTCCTGAAGCTGGTTGCCTTAAACTTTTACACTTTCTCAACTTTTGATTTTTTTTTACAGTGTTTGCTTTTCTAATTTTGCCCTTAAAAAGAGCAAACCGTGGCTCTTATTTTACATGTCATTTCGATGGGCATTAGTCTCAAAGAGCTAGACTATCTGCTGATGGCTTCTGGCCTGTTCTGTCCAGCCAGACCTCTGTGTCCCGCACTATCCCTCAGTCATCCTTTAATGGGCATGTCACGCTCCATCAACCCCTCTGCTCGCCCGTCTCTCCAAATGAATCAACAAAACATGCAGAACCAGAACATCATCAAAGATTTAATTAGGGTGGAGCATCTTCATGCTCTCTGGAACAATTATGTGCCTGAGTGAATTAGATGTGAGGCGCTAATTAACAAATGAATCATTTTAGAAAATGTGATGGCCATTTGTTTTTTCTCTTTGGTTAGTTGTTTAACATATATACTGTGTATACTACCTTTCAAAAGTTGATTTTATTTTTAAAGAAAGTAATAGTTATTCAGCAAGGATGCATTCAATTCTAAAAGTACTGTCACTTTTGTTACAAAAAATTATATTTTAAATAAATGCTGCTCTTTGAATCAAAGAATTAAAAAAAAATGTTTCATGTTTCCACAAAATATTAAGCAGCACAACTGTTTTCAACATTGATAACAATCAGAAATGTTTCTTGAGCATCAAATCAGCATATTAGAATGGTTTCTGAAGGATCATGTGACACTGAAGACTGGAGTAATGATGCTGAAAATTCAGCTTTGCATGGCAGGAATAAATTACATTTTAAAATATATTCAAATAGAAAACACTTATTTTAAATTGCAATAATATTTTAACTGTATTTTTAAACATAAATGCAACCTTGGTGAGCATAAGTAACTTCTTTCAAAAACATCTTACATCTTTTGAACAATAGTATACATGTGTACATGAAAATTTTTCATTGTTGTGCAAAGCAACAAATTCAAGGATTTTGGACCTAATCTAGCTGTTTAATAAACCTGGCATTGTGTATTATGAATATTGTTAGCTCTTTGAAGAGTTGTTTGGTTCCTCTTTTGTAAGTCGCTTTAGATAAAAGCGTCTGCTAAATGCATAAATGTAAATGGACCAATCAGATTTCTCCGTGGGCGGAGCATGTTAAGAACCATCTCTCAGCTCTAAGAGGGCGCTGAAACTGTACCTGAGTGTGTCCGGCCATCTCGATGCCAGCATCTAAAAACTCGTCAAAGTCTTGGCTGAACTTCCCGGAAGCCACAGCCAGCTGGCTGCTGCTCCCACGTGTAGACTGCACCACATCTCCGGCTGAATGATTGAGCTCCGCTGCCGTGTGGTTCAGGTCAGTCTGGGCCTCTTGGAAGGATTTGGAGCATGGAGGAAGCTGGAAAAAGTTAGGGTTGATCACTGTTGGGCCTTATTCATGAAACATGATCAGATGGAATTTCTGTGAACAGCATTTATAAATTGCGACAATTTATGTAATAACATTTTTCGGATCATTTACACAGTTTTATGTTTAGACTCACTAGTAGCTACACAGAACCGACAAAAAAACGTACATTTTCCACAAGCAATTTTTTACTGGCTTCGCCAATGCTCCTGAGAGCCATGTCCACATCCTTCTGTCCAGGTAAGCAGTTCACACAGTTATTCAGAGAGTGAGAGACAGCCTTCGCCACCTGAAAAACACCAACAAACACACACATTCCCACCAATAACTCTACAAAGGCCCGGAGAGATGTGGCGTGAATCTAAAATTCAAATCAGCCCCTCGGCACAACAGAGAAATCCGTGTCCCTAATTTATGCCACTGTCACAGACATATGCCAAGCAATATGTTTGCATCCCAAAGGAACCTGTGCGAATCAGGAGGCACGCTGGTGCCTTCCAGAAAAAGGGTGCGCCGAGAAACAGAGAGACAATAGAAAATAGCTCAGTTTATTGGAGATAATTGCCAAGAGGGAGCTGATGGGAGATTGATCTGGTTTTAACACAGTAGCTGAAGAAGACAAAAACTATTCTGGCTTCATATAAAGACGAATAAATACTTTTTTTGGATAACTATGTAACCAAACTTCTACTTTAGCTTCTACTTGTCATTGAATAAATGTTCTCGCAGATGGGTGGACATCTGTCGTTATTTGCGAGTTGTTTAATGGTGGAATGCATGTAATGTGCGTCGTCCTACCTGTGCTAATCTCTGCTGGCTCTCTGCATCACCAGGGCACACTAGGGCTTGGTGGGCTTCGTGGATTAGCATGGCCGAGCCCTCCATCACGTGACAGGCAGAGTCCAGCATGGCCGCTGCAGCTTGGGGCTCCACAGTACTCGCTGCCACTCCCCTCGCGGCCTGGGCCAACGTCCTTAGAGCTTGAGCGGTTTCCCTTGCTGCCACACCTGCCGCAAACACACACACACAAATGTAAGCAATTGAAAATATATATTATAACTGGTATATGGACCAGGACGATTAATTGGACAATTTTTGGCATTCTGAGGTTATATCTATCACAGTAATCTAACAATATAATCATCAGACCAATTAATAGGCCAATATTTGCAATTTTGAGATTATATTTATTACAATGATCTACCGATATAACAGACCGATTAATTGGCCAATATTTGGCATTCTTAGATTATATCTATCACAGTGGTCTACCAATATAATCAACAGACTGATTAATCAACCAATATTTGCCATTTTGAGATTATATCTATTACAATGATCTACCAATATAACAGTCAGACTGATTATTTGGACGATATTTGGCATTCTGAGATTAAATCACTGTGATCTACCAATAAAACAGACTTAGTAATTAGAGAGCATTTGACAATCTGAGATTATATCCATCACAGGGATCTACTGATATAACAGTCAGACCAATTAACTGGACAATATTTGAGATTCTGCTATTATATCTATTACAGTGATCTACCGATATAACAGCTAGACCGATTAATCGGATAATATTTGCAATATTTCTGAGATTATATCAGTGATCAACCAATATATTAACAAGACTATACTTGGTATTCTGAGATTATATTTATTTTAGCAATTGGGCAATTTATCACCAATTAATCAGTCAATATGCATCAACCAGACTGAACGATTTTGAGATTATATTTATCATAGTGATTGACCAATATATTGGTTAGTCTGATTAATCTGCATAAATTTGCCATTTAATATTATATCTTTCTAGCATATTGATCGACCAATATATCAGCCAATATTTAACACTGTGACATTATATCTATCTCAGTGATTAGCTGATTTATTGACTAGAGTGATAAGTCATTGAATTTGGCAATTATTGGCTGATTAATCTGCCAGTATCTGACATTATGAGATTATTTTGATCATAATGATCAACCAATATATTGATCAGATCATTTAATCTATGATATCTGTCATTAGGAGATTATGTAGGATATCAGACCGAATCAGACAATCTAAGATTTGGTCAAAACATGGTTGAAACATTAGGAGCACAATTATCAGTGTTCTGATAAACTGGGCAGACTACACTGATATCTAGCAATCTGAGAATATATTTATCATAGCAATCGAACAATATATAACTGGACAATAATTGGAAAATATTTGGCATTCTGAGATTATGTCTATCAGTTATCGACCGATATATCGGCCAGATAATAAATTATATTTGACATTCTGATATTATATTTACCATAGCGATCACAGGATATATCACTCTGAACAATTAATCGGCTGATTTTTGATAGTATGAGATTCTGTGGTTGAGGAGAGACCCCCCCACATGATTGTAAAGCGCTTTGGGTGTACAACAATACACAATAAAGCGCTATATAAATGCATCATTTTATTCATTCATATCTATTACAATAACTGACTGGACAAATCCGATTAATTGGCCGATATTTGGCATTATATCGGTCTATCATTGTAAAAGACTGAGATTATGTGCATCATTTGATAACGATGTCTGCTTGGCCTAATTAATCTTCAGAGTGTTTGTTTTTAAAGAGAAAATGTGGCAAATAAATAGTTTTGCCAATTTGTATGATTTTTTTGGTTTCATTTTTGGATTCCATTATAGCATTATAAATGGTGTTCAACCACATTCTTCTCTTAATTATCAACACTGGTATCAGTCATCAAAAACACATATATTTTTTTTTTTACCTTATTTTTACATTTACTGACCGACTGCAATACACTGTAATGCAAAATGAGGGACATTTTTGAAGCACCCAGTCCAAATGTCTTGCTCCAAATAAAGTTTTATGCCTCATTTTGGCTCATGGTTGACTCAGAATGCCCCTGCTGTTCCAGTAAATGAGTGTGGAAAGAAAATAAGGCGCCATATGGGATCTGGCCTTTACTTATAGAACAGAAAGCAAAAAAAAAAAAAGGGAAGGGCCAATGCAGGCAAATTGCATCAAATTGCATTATCCAGCCAAGTAGAGCCCAATTGCTGATGGTATGTTAAATCTAGTGAAAATAAGATTAATGAGGGATGGGGGTTAGTTATACCCTTGGCTTGAGAAGCTGCAGGAGCCGGAGTGGAAGAGGGGGGATTTGTTCGAGCATGCCATTAAAATCTGTCTTCAGAAGCTCTCCTGAGAGCAGCGATCCAGCCAGACAGAGTGAAAAATTGATGGGTGGTGCAGGTAAGTTACAGCATCGCTCTCCTCTCAGTTTTCATGCCTTTAATTTGGAAGAAGCAGCTTTGTTGGGAAAACTCAGCCAGCTTACAAGCATCTCGTAGATGCATGAAATATTAATCGTAGATGAATTTAGATATTTCTGCAAATGTCTCTGTTTTTGTTGCAAAAGATACTTGATAATAAAAACCTGGATGAATAACTACTTTTTGTTTAGCTCAACTGGTAGAGAATTTCACTAGGGATGCCAAGGTCTTGGGTTCGATTATCTTGAATGCATTGTAAATTGCTTGAGGAGCGTTTATTTAAATTTGTATTCAAATAGTACATCATTCGTTTTAACGTTATTTACAAAAAACAAGACATGTTCATGGATCAACATTTGCTGTTTGTGTTCTACCAAACAATCAAGGACTTAACCCAAAATTCAAAGGGTAATGATTGGTTGATGGGACGTTAATCCAGGAACGTGTCCTACTTGTGTAAATCCTGTTGTTATACTGCACGTTTCATATTCAGGATAGATATATTCTCCTGAAATATTGTGTTTCATATGCTGAAAAGCAACATAAGTCATCTCACCAGTATAATGTTCGTTGCCCTGGGCGGCACAGGTCAATAACTGGGCCATGGAGGAGCCCACAGCTTTAGATGTACTTCCGAGATCCTGAGCGCACTTCTCCAACTACAGACACAAGTGTGAAGAAGTAACGGTGAGGACTACTGCTAACAAGTCTGATGATTTAGTTTTATGTGATAAATTTCACCTACCGATTCTCCAGGTAGCGGTTTGAGTTGTCCTTCCAGTGTGGCCATTTTAGCATCTTGTAGTTCACTCTTGAGAGTCTGAACAGCACTGAGAGCCGAGTCGATCTCCAGAGGACCACACGCCTCATGAGCCTATGAAACAATACACAAAGATAACAAACAAACAAACATTTACAGCCAACTTCTGTGAAAAAAGCTCCATTGTCCATACACCTTAGACAGGGTAGTGCCATTTTCTATTTTTGACAGGACTGAACACAAAGCTCTGAGGGACTGAAGTGCAGTGCGTTTAGTGGATTCTACTGTTGTTTAACAATATATCAATTGTTCAGCTGATAAATGTCTTTCTGAAAAAAAAAAAAAAAACCTCCAGTAGTTAAAAACCTCATAAAACAGTTTTGAAAGTGAGTTGCGTAAAATTACGTCATCTAGGACCTTTATACAGTGCCATTGTTAAGACTGTAAGTCTATTTGTTTTCATCCTTGTTCATTTCAATATGGCGTCTAAGTCTATTATCAATAGTGTAGAGATTCTTTCACAACTTAAAACAATTTTAATGACTGTCTGTCGCACTCATGAAAAGTTCCCAAATTTTAACGACTGTCTGTCGCACTCATGAAAAGTTCCTATTTGCGCAGATTCCCACTGAAATTCAACTGTGAAAATTTGCGGAAAATGTGACCACACCTTAAATAATGAGAAAACTATAATTTCTGTCCAAACTGTCCCTTTAAAACATGAGTAATGGAAGGATGAATCTCTACGCCTGATTATTATTACAATATGCTTCAGTATTTAAAGGTGTTTTGGATCTACTAGGAGGCAGTGAACTGTGGGCACCTTCTGTGCAGCTGTGCGCAGCTCTGCCAGGCAGGTGGCCAGGTTCTTGGCACACTGACCAAGTTGCATCGCAGCTGCCTGGTCGGTTACCGTCGGAACGGCCGCTTTAGCAGACATCACCATTTTGCTTCCCGGCTGTTTGGAGACAGAAACAATGTGAGGATCATTTAAACGTCAAATCAGAGGCTGCTAAACAAACACAGAATGTGCTTTTTACCTGCAGGAAACTCTGGCTGGCGATGATAAGGGCGAGTTGGGCACCAAGATCTTCCGGGTAGGCCTGACTGCCCCTCATTCCCTGTACTAGTTGTGGGATATGGTCGGCCACTGCCTGAAGAGCATCCACAAATCCACAGTCGGAATAGTTTCATTCAAATTCAAAAATCCTGAACTAACCAGAACAGAACTACCCACAATACCTTGCAGCTGAACACGAGCTGCTGATGTGACATGGTGTTCTTATTGGATGCAGCTGCATTCTGGGCGGCGGCAATGGTTTGCGTAGCTGCGGCTGCGGCCTGCTTAGCTGCATTCTGTTCCAAACAAATAACAATAATGAATTACAGCTTCAATAATTACTAACACAGCAAATAACAAACGTGGAAACAGTGGCGGTCTATTACATCTGGTTGGGCTGCACAATTTGGAGAAGAAAAAAAAAACCTAATAGCAATTTAAAAATAAAAATAAAAATTGTGATTAAAAAAAAAATGTAGGACAGCACTATTTGACCAAAAATGCTGTGAATATATATACATATGACAATTCAACAACAACAACAACAACAATAATAAATATATTGCTACAACTACTATTTTATATAAATACAAATATAAATATTTATTTAGTAATAATAATAATAATATATAAATAAAAATAAGAAATATTATTGCTATATTACATTGTAAATAAAAAAATATAAAAATTATAATATTTTTTACAATACATTTTAAATAATTTTTTCTTTATTTATTAGTTATTATTAATATTATTATTATTTTACTACTACTATTACTAAATAAAAATAGTAAATAAAACTATTGTAATATTTCAATGTAAAATAAAAAAACAAGCATTTAAGAACATAATAATAATAATAATAATTTTATATTTAAACCAACTGTAAAATTACAATACCTAATTTCTTCATGTTCAATGTATGCACTTGTTCAGTATATTTATATATTTTTTATTTATATAATTAAATTGCAGTCTTTGCGACTTGATAATCACACTAAGCAATATTGCGATTTTGGTTTTATTTCAATTAACTGTGCTGCCCTAACATTTGGCATCACTCTGCACCGGGTTAGATGTAGTGTTAACCATACAAAGACCCGACTGTTCTGAGTGAATTTCATTACAGGTTCAGCAAGGATTGTAGAGCATTTGGGATGTTTCTGGCGATGTCCATCATAAAAGGATTTTTCAAAATCCAGTGGCAGCATGCTACACTTTAGAAGTAAGAGCAAAAGAAGGCGAGCAACAAGAAAAAGATTCTTTGTTTTATGAAAGAATATTCCATGTGTGAGGAAGGATGATAGATGGAACAGACAGATAAAAAGAACCTCAAGAACGAAGCCATTTTTGTTGATGGGAAGAGACCAAACAGAACCAGAACGCTGGATTCCACTGACTGAAACTGTCGGCCAATGGAAAAATACCCGCTATGGAAACTAGACTGCTACCACATACAGGCTGATAAAAAGCCACCTCTTCCTTGCTAATATGAGTTTTGACCTAAACAGACACAAAACTGGGGATGGATGCTGTTGAGCTTAAAAATGGGCTTGCACAGTAATCCATTTTTACATTTTATTAGCGTCCTCCACACCACTATAATTTAGTATGTTAAAACTGTGTGATTCAAGGCAGGATCAAACACAGAGCGGACACTGAATGGGAGGTGGCATAATACATGTCCTCACCTCCAGTCGGTGAATGAGTTTCTTTTTGATGGCATTCTGAGCGGCTGCGTTGGTGGCGACCCGTAACCCTTCAGCAGCCTCTCGCAGCCTCTGCTGCTGGTCTTCATTTTCTGGGTATGCAGCAGCACCCTGCACAAAAACAACACAGGTACTAGGTTAGTTTTATGTACCGTACCTACACTGTAAAAAAAAATACTGTAAAATTTACGGTAAAAAAACGGCAGCTGTGGTTGCCTGAATTTTACCGTAAAAAATACGGTAGCAATGTTTTAAGTTTTACGGTTTTAACTTAAATTTACAGTTAAATACCGTAATTTCATTAACTGATATGATGTTAACACATCAACCTCATTGAAGTACTGAAATCTGTTTTGTACCTTTGTTCTGTGAATTGGTTTTAATAGCAGTCTACATTACTGTATATGTGTTGTTAACAGTGTTGGGGAAAGTTACTTTTAAAAGTAATGCATTACAATATTGCATTACTCCATAAAAAAGTAACTAATTACGTTACTTAGTTACTTTTTATGGAAAGTAATGCATTACGTTACTTTTGCGTTACTTTTTAAAT
>NW_015650717.1:895174-896380 GCF_001515625.1 Sinocyclocheilus rhinocerous
TTTTGTGAGTGAGATTAATTAATGCATATTCATATTTATTTTGAACTACAGTAACATCTTCTGATTTCTCTCAACATGGGGACAGGAGAGCTGTCAATCAATAAATTGGAAAAAAAGTAACTTGCGTTACTTATTTGAAAAAGTAACTCAGATATTCTCTTGTAAATTAAAAAGTAATGCGTTACTTTACTAGTTACTTTAAAAAAGTAATCTGATTATGTAACTCGCATTACTTGTAATGAGTTACCCCCAACACTGGTTGTTAACATGCAACAATAGCTTGTTTTGGGTAATTTGTCTCATGGGCTATGTTCAGAATGGAAGCAAACTGCTTACTAAATATGTGCATTATATGCTCTACACTGCCTAATATTTTATAAAAAGGTTTAAATTAAAATAAGGTTAAAAAATATTTTTAACTATTTTTTTCAGAATTGAAACAAACATAAAGTTGCATTTTTTCAGATACATAGTAATAAAAAATAAAGTTGCAATTATGTGTAATATTCACAATTTGTCTCAATTGCAAGATATCGTAATTGAGTTCTACAATTTCTTCTACAATTACCCCATCAACTTCGGTCAGAAATCTTGGTGTAACCTTTGATGACCAGCTGACCTTCAAAGACCACATTGCAAAGACTGCTCGATCTTGCAGGTTTGCATTGCACAACATCAGAAAGATCAGGTCCTTTCTAACGGAACATGCTGCATGACTTCTTGTCCAGGCCCTTGTCATTTCTAGGCTGGACTACTGCAATGCTCTTCTGGCTGGACTTCCATCAAGCTCAATCAAACCTCTACAAATGATTCAGAATGCAGCGGCACGACTGGTCTTCAACGAGCCCAAAAGAGCCCATGTTACACCTCTCTTTATCTCCTTGCACTGGCTACCGGTTGCGGCTCGAATCAAGTTCAAGACATTGATGCTTGCATACAGAACAGCCACAGGCTCAGCACTCGCCTACTTCCACTCACTACTACGAATCTACATCCCCTCCAGAAGTCTGAGATCCACTAGTGAGCGACGCCTCGTGGTACCATCACAGAGAGCCTCAAAATCACTTTCCAGAACATTCTCGTTCACCATTCCTGGCTGGTGGAATGATCTTCCCACCCCTATCCGGAATGCTGAATCCCTGACAATTTTCAAGCGACAGCTGAAAACTCATCTCTTTCGAAGCTACTTGACTTCATCATAAAAAA
>NW_015650717.1:896983-902410 GCF_001515625.1 Sinocyclocheilus rhinocerous
CTCTCTTCAGTGGGCATCACAGGGATTCCTCTTCGCTGGTTTGAATCCTATCTCACTGGTAGGTCTTTCAGGGTGGCTTGGGGAGGGGAGGTATCCAAAGCACATCAACTTGTCACTGGGGTTCCTCAGGGATCAGTTCTTGGATCCCTCCTCTTCTCCATATACACTACATCACTGGGTCCCATCATACAGGCACATGGCTTCTCCTACCATTGCTATGCTGATGACACACAGCTCTATCTTTCATTTCAACCAGATGATCCAACGGTAGCTGCACGGATCTCAGGCTGCCTGGCGGACATCTCGGCATGGATGAAAGAATATCACCTACAGCTCAACCTGGCAAAGACTGAGCTTCTTGTCTTCCCTGCCACTCCAACTCTACAGTATGATTTCTCCATCCAGCTAGGTTCTTCTACAATTACCCCATCAACTTCGGTCAGAAATCTTGGTGTAACCTTTGATGACCAGCTGACCTTCAAAGACCACATTGCAAAGACTGCCCATTCTTGCAGGTTTGCATTGCACAACATCAGAAAGATCAGGCCCTTTCTAATGGAGCATGCTGCACAACTTCTTGTCCAGGCCCTTGTCATTTCTAGGCTGGACTACTGCAATGCTCTTCTGGCTGGACTTCCATCAAGCACAATCAAACCTCTACAAATGATTCAGAATGCAGCGGCACGACTGGTCTTCAATGAGCCCAAAAGAGCCCATGTTACACCTCTCTTTATCTCCTTGCACTGGCTACCGGTTGCGGCTCGCATCAAGTTCAAGACATTGATGCTTGCATATAGAACAGCCACAGGTTCAGCACCCGCCTACTTCCACTCACTACTACGAATCTACATCCCCTCCAGATGTCTGAGATCCGCTAGTGAGCGACGCCTCGTGGTACCATCACAGAGAGGCTCAAAATCACTTTCCAGAACATTCTCGTTCACTGTTCCTGGCTGGTGGAATGATCTTCCCACCCCTATCCCGTATGCTGAATCCCTGACAATTTTCAAGCGACAGCTGAAAACTCATCTCTTTCGAAGCTACTTGACTTCATCGTAAAAAAAATAAAAATAAAATAAAATTGTCTTTACCTTTATTTATTCCTTCTCTTTCTAGCTTGTACTTATTTGAACAATGCCTAAAACTTGGTATTACAAGCACTTCCTGTGTCTGTTTGCCTCTTTAAGAAGAATCGCTTTATGTATCCCCCAATTGTAAGTCGCTTTGGATAAAAGCAAAATGACTAAATGTAAATATCGTCACTATTGTGAATGATAAAGTCACAGTTATGAGATATAGTCACAATTATTAAAAATAAAACTACAATTACGAGATATAAAGTCACAATTATGGGAAATAAAACCACAATTGTGAGATATAGTCACAATTATTGAAAAATAAAAAACAATTACGAGATATAAATTCACAATTATGAGATATAGTCCCAATTATTGAAAAAAAAAAACACAATTACGAGATATAAAGTCACAATTATGAGATATAGTCACGATTATGGGAAATAAAAACACAATTGTGAGAGATAAAGTCACAATTATGAGATACAGTCACAATTATGGGAAATAAAACCACAATTGTGAGATATAGTCCCAATTATTGGAAAAAAATACTCAATTACGAGATATAAAGTCACAATTATGAGATACAGTCACAATTATGGGAAATAAAACCACAATTGTGAGATATAGTCCCAATTATTGGAAAAAAATACTCAATTACGAGATATAAAGTCACAATTATGAGATACAGTCACAATTATGGGAAATAAAACCAGAATTGTGAGATATTAAGTCACAATTATTGGAAATATAACCACAATTACAAGATATAAAGTCACAATTATGAAATATAGTCAAGATTATGGGAAATAAAACCACAATTATGGGAATTAAAACCACAATTGTGAGATATAGTCACAATTATGAGATATTGTTACGATTATGGGAAATAAAACGACAATTATGGGAAATAAAACCACAATTGTGAGATATAGTCACAATTATTGGAGATATTGTACGATTATGGGAAATAAAACCACAATTGTGAGATATAAAGCCATAATCATGAGATATTGTACGATTATGGGAAATAAAACCACAATTGTGAGATATAAAGCCATAATCATGAGATATTGTACGATTATGGGAAATAAAACCACAATTGTGAGATATAAAGTCACGATTATGAGATACAGTCAGAATTATGGGAAATAAAGGAACATTTGGGAGATGTAAGGGCGCAACTATGAGATACAGTCACAATAATGAAATAAAACATTACAATAATGAAAGAACATGTCACAGATGCCTATTTTTTTACTATGATGTGGAAATAGATTTTCAACTGACACTTTTGTTCCAAAAAATAATATGCTATATTGTTATTGAATAACCTCACTACATTGCATGTTTACAGTAGTTAGCAAGTGGTATCCAGGTATCAAATCACAAATTAATACAGTTAATTTATCTAAATTTTTGTAAAAAACATCTCGTCTATGACTGTTCAATCATATAATAATCAAGAAAAAGACGTTTAAGCAGAGGCTGTGTTATATTTTGAATATAGTCATATATACCATAGTCATATTGGAAATAAAACCACAATTATGAGATATAAAGTCACAATTATGGAAAATAAAACCACAATTGTGAGATATAAAGCCATAATCATGAGATATTGTACGATTATGGGAAATAAAACCACAATTGTGAGATATAGTCACAATTATGAGATATAGTCACAATTATGGGAAATAAAACCACAATTGTGAGATATAGTCACAATTATGAGATATAGTCACAATTATGGGAAATAAAACCACAATTGTGAGATATAGTCACAATTATGAGATATAGTCACAATTATGGGAAATAAAACCACAATTGTGAGATATAAAGTCACGATTATGAGATACAGTCAGAATTATGGGAAATAAAGGAACATTTGGGAGATGTAAGGGCGCAACTATGAGATACAGTCACAATAATGAAATAAAACATTACAATAATGAAAGAACATGTCACAGATGCCTATTTTTTTACTATGATGTGGAAATAGATTTTCAACTGACACTTTTGTTCCAAAAAATAATATGCTATATTGTTATTGAATAACCTCACTACATTGCATGTTTACAGTAGTTAGCAAGTGGTATCCAGGTATCAAATCACAAATTAATACAGTTAATTTATCTAAATTTTTGTAAAAAACATCTCGTCTATGACTGTTCAATCATATAATAATCAAGAAAAAGACGTTTAAGCAGAGGCTGTGTTATATTTTGAATATAGTCATATATACCATAGTCATATATAAACACTGACAGTATACATAACTGCAAATTACTTTAAAAACTAGTAGCTAATATACCATTTTGAAGCCTTGGTGTTTCTCTTTGTTCCACTTTATCTCCTTGTTTAATGGTTAAACAGAAAGTGAAAGGCAATTCTCAGAGGACAAAGTTGTCACAGATAAATCCCAGACTCGGTCAGCCCTGTGAAGGGAAATTTGTCAGCGACAGCAGAACTCTTAGCTACACCATCCGCACACTTACGGTGCATTACAAAACATTCAATGCAAAGAGGAATTAGGGGCCGTCTGCTCCATCTCTGTTACCAAGGAAACCGTCTGTGGCTCATTCCTCCTCTTTACGTTTGATAATGGCAGTGATGTTGTGATTAATGTATCATGTATCAAATGTGCCTAACAAACCATAAGCCTGCACTTCATATGGCTGCATAAGAATCATATCCTGACCATTTATACTTCTCTGTGTTGCTGATGGGGATTGAAAATTGAATCTGTGGTCCATCTTATCACGAGTCGAATCTAAATAATGGCTCAAGGCTCTTTTAGGTATCAGAGATGAAGCAGTGATGAGGAGAAGCACAATACAGTGTGGCTGCTGATTCTGGGTCCTTCTGATTTTGGATATAAAAAAAAAACGGAAACATACAAAATGACCTACAGCGAGCATTCTTTTTTACCCTTACAAAAAGATCTGTGGCAGTACCATAGTACAATGATGGTATCATGTTAAACATTTAATATAGTACTGAATGATTATATATATCATGTTATTACCATGATATGGCAAGGTATTCCAAAGAGTAACATGGTCGTGCCATGGTATATGTCCTAAAGCATGGAGCAGCCATGATACATGTTCAAAAAACATGGTATTACCATGCTGCACATACATACATGCATACATACATAAATATACATACATACATGAACCCAAAACAAAAACACAAAAATAAAACAGAACATAAAACAAAAACTCCAAACAAAACTGAAAAACCCAAACAAAAAAAACCCAATACAAAAAAAAACAAAAAATAATAATAAAACCCAAAAACAAAAAAAGAAAACACAAAACACAAAAAACAAAAAACAAACAAAGTGAAACAAAAATGCTATAACAAACTAAAAAACCCAAAACAAAACACGCACACGGTCTGTGTACTTTTGCGTCCATTCGTTTTTCGTTTTTTAAGCCAGAAATGAAATATGGAAAATGCGGTTTCTTCTTTAATGGTTCAAACACTGATGAATAGAATAAGCAGACACAAACTAATTTTCATTATTCAAAATTCGTATTTCATAAAAAATCGTAAAAATGATATAAAGCTTGTTTTTAAATGTATATAATGCTAAATTTAATTTCCACCTTTTTTAGCGTCTCTATACAGACGCTAGCGCCCTCTCGCGCTGCTGACGTGGCTACCATAACTGCTTTATGAAAACCTTTAGCTTCGATATTTTTATGATCTTAAAGTGCCCCTATTATGCCCCCTATTACTTCTAAGGTTCCTAGTATTGTTTTGGGAGTCTCCTACAATAGGTTTACATGCATGCAAGGTCAAACAACCCTTTTGTTTTCTCAAAATATGCATTTAATATCACCTCATTTTCCAACGATTCTCAAACGATTTGTTCGAAGCAGTTCTAAGATTCAGTCTCTCTAAACCCCTCCTATGGTCGAGCCTCATTGATTATAACGGATTTTTGTGAGATTGCGATAAACTGAAATTAATGACAGCTTTATAATTATTATAGGGAGCGCAGAGCGCGCTTTCTTGGCTAATTCATTCAGAATTTGAATACATTTTTCTTTTCATGAGGCTGTTGGACAAGTGACAGCTGCATGCTGTAAAGTTTTGGCAGTGACATCCGCATATAGACTGCGACCAAAATGGTCACATTTGTGACAATTTTTTGAGAATGTGCGAGTTCAAATTTTACGTGGTCGCATTTGTGCGAGTGCATGGTCTGCCCTGCTCCAAAGCGTCTGCTGCATACAGCGAGGCACACTGTAGCAGGAGTCAGATTTCACTGATCACGTGAAGAGAGGCGCTTTCAGTGCGAATGATTCAGGTGTAGAGCCTGGTTTATACTTGCCGT
>NW_015650717.1:904681-909493 GCF_001515625.1 Sinocyclocheilus rhinocerous
ACATGCAAGTCCTGTCACCGACAGCCAGTTTAGTTTCACTTTTCTTTTTGTTTTCGTTTTAAAAAGCTTGTTATCTTTGCTGTTTACCTCACGTTACGCTATGGAGGCTTTCTTTATTATTGTTATTTTTTTATTTATTTGATTCCTCACTGTTTGCCAAACATTCTGTAATTTATTATTCAGTATATAATATAGCATGTGGAGCCATGCCTCATCTTATTCGTTTTTGTTAATAAACGTTATGTAAGCTAGTTTGTCATTACAGACTGCCTACTGTTTTATTGTTGTTGTGCTTTTTAATTAAAAATAACAACGAATCAATCTTTTTTTTTAGTCTTATAAAGTGAAAGGTGTATAGATATAAGCAAAACAGACAATTATCTTTTCTTGTAAAATGTGACACCAAGATCGCGAATTCGAAAATGAAAGCGTCCAAAGTCTGGCTTATAACACAGCAAAAGAGGAATTCCCGTTCACAAAATTCAAATCACAAATAATACTGATGAAAAAGAACGGGTTTAATGTTGAACACTCGTTACCATATAACTATAAACTATGATAAAAGTTCATCAGCATGCATCGATTAATGCCATGTTGTAGCAAAAAAATAAAATAAAAAATGCGACCAAATGATGTGCTCGTGTGACCAACTGAGAAAGTCGCAAAAGAGCGACCATTGGGAAGAATGAGTCTAGAGCCCTGTATAGACTAAATGCGGCATTATGCGGATGCCACTATCAGTGAACAGAGAGCAAATATATGTCAAAATGTATAAGGCTAGAGCACCCTCACTGATTTCAGAAGCACCCTCAGTGATTGATTTAGGAACCGGGCCTGCCTGTTTGGAGATTATAACTTTATATATTTCTATATTAGCCTATACATATTTACCCCATATATTAAACCGTGTGTATCGCTCTAACACAATGTAGCCTACTGTACGTGCATTGAGCGACCATGCATGGTCCTCTCCAATAATGTACCCATATAGCACACAAAGTTATGACAAAATTATATCCCAATATATAATTTCATGATGATAGATTTCCCAGGATTCTGCAATGTCTATTTAAAAAAATCATATTTGCATTAAGTCTCTGCATTGTTCCAAAGATGACTCTAGTTCTCAACTGAACGTGCGGGAGAAGCATCACTAAATTTGGCCAAAGAAAACTTGTTAAAATCGACATTTTTCTATATTAATTTGTGCATTTTTAAAATGTTTATTAAAAGTGCAAAAATTCATTAACAAAAGTCTGAAAAGAAGTCAATATTTTACTTTTTTCGGGCAGCATTTTGTGTGTACGGTTCTAATTTCAATTTTGGTTTTCAGCATAGCATTTAAAAATACAACAACCGTTCTTTTTTTCGTTTTTTCCGTCATGGTTAAAAAACTAAAAACGAATGGATGCAAAAGTACACGGACTGGAAAAAACAAATATTATTTACAAAATATAAAATTATTATTTGGTGGAAATTGTCATGGTACCTGTCAAAACAAACAATTTTATGGTATGAAATTATGGCATAATCAAGGTATTTTTTATACTGTAAATGCAGAGTTTGTATCTTGCTCTAGTTTTCATACCTTCGCAGCTTCCACCATTCTGGCAGTGGCATCGGCCAACAGCTTGGCAGCCGCGAGCAGTTTCTTGGAATTATCCACATCGATTTCAGCCTCGGCGTCGGAGCGCATCGCATTCACCAAGTCCGAGGTGGCCTGGGCCAGAACCCGCGCCTGTCGTACCATTTCACCTGTGAATGTGAAAATAAATGCTATTTAAAAGCCACAATATCAGTATGCTGTGTGGGCAGATTTGATATTTCTTCAGAAACATCTACTGGCATATTCTTGGCTCCTTCCACAGTATATTCACTGTCCTTGACTCCAGACTGGAGGAGAAAAAAACCAATAGCCATTCCACGTTTCTTTGATGTGTGTGAATCTGGCTCCGCTGAAGCTGTTCTCTTTGAAAATCAATCTTTCTGCATTCTCTCTGCATATCGCTTCAGGAACCGAAGTGCTCAAATGGTTGTGCACCCGTGTGACCTGAAGTACATCACTGATCAAGGGCCCTTTCAAAAGCGTGCCTACTCATTTTCCATAAATGGACGCTGTAGTTCCCGAACACCTACATAGATCCAGAAATACAAGCGTTGACAAGATTATCAAGGGAGAGAGGTGTGCTTAAGGGGTGTTTCACCTCTCGAAACGTAGGATGGATTCAGTGTGAAAATAGTAAGCTTGTTAAATCAACATGAAGCAGCATTCACCCATTTTACTTTCTCTATTTCAGAGTTAAATAACAAAAAAAACAAAAAAAGGCTGGACTTGATTTGATTCACTGCAAAATGAAAAGTAGGCTTTTCATAACAGAATGAAGTCAGACCTGAATGCAAGTTCGCAGCTGAATGTGGGCCACAACCTCACTTCTGAAATACCGCCACATTTGAGGATGCTTTTTGACTGGGATGTGGAGACTGGAGGTCAGGTTCATCTTTAAGAACATCTCAATGTATTTAAACAGTAACACTTCTTTTATAAACGCAGTGCATTTGCCATTATTTGCCTTAAATCAGTGAATTAACTACAACAGTAGCCTAAAACAATGCTTAAACAGCTGTTTGGCTGTTGGTTGCTTAAATTCACATTTCTGAACTTCTTTCATTTTGGGTTTACCAAAAAAGGGCACCATTTGGTGGGTTAAAAAAGTATTTATGGATAGATTATTAATATGTTTGGATAATTCTTTGTTCAAATGACAAATGTTTAGCTTAACAATAAAAAAAAAAGTAAATAAAATTGCAACCATTTTAACTGCAAAATAACTTTAAATAAATAAAATGGCCTTAACAACAATAGTAGTAATAATAATAATAATAATAATAATAATAATAATAATCATCATCATCATCATTAAAGTTATTTACTGTATTTACAATAATATAAAGATATCATACCTTACATGTTATAATAGAAATAGAATAGAATTAGAAATTCTATAATTTCATCCATCCATCCATCCATCCATCCATTCATTCATTCATTCAAATCATGTCTGAAAAATACTAAGGATTTAATTTAATACCTCTTAATGTTCCAATTTTTATAACTGGATCTAAAACATTATATTATATTTTCTGAATTAATTTTTTATTAATTTATTTTTGAGTGAATATTTTGTAAAAAAAAAAAAAAAAGTTTATTTATTGATTTAAAATAAATATTTATATATAAATATATTTATTATTTATTGTATTTATTGTAGTCTAAATTATTAAGTTATTCAAAAAGCATAAATAAAATCATTTAATTTGGTTCTGCATATTGGCTAAATAATTTTTTTTTAATCGTTCATAAAGCAATATCTACCAATTGCCAATATTAAGTTATGTTAAGGTCGCATGGCTTGAGTGATGTCAGCAAAAAATTAAATTTGTTTCAGCAAATTACTACATGAAGGTACAAAAAGTAAATTTTTTTTCTTCTGAATAACTGATGAATCATGCACAATACAAACCATAACGTGTATTAAAGCAAACAGAGTCAATATTGATTTATTGTTAACTTTCAAGCTAAACAAATCTTTGATAATGATGATTTGTTGGCTCAGGTCGTTTATCATGTTCCATGTTTAACTTGAACAGTTGCAGTCAACCCCACCGGCAGCTTTTGCCATGTGTTTTCCTTTAAAAAGTTCAAAGACAGAGCGTGCGTGATTGAGAGCAGATTTGATGCTCTGTAGCGGTTTTATATGACATGTTTTCAACAACCTCGCGGGCACAGAATCTTTTGAGGATTCTTTAGACTTATGGCCATAGCATAACAAACATCTTCAGTTTTGAAAACAGCCCAAAAACACAGCTCAGACCGCAGACAAAATCACTTTTAAGGACTTCACGAAGTCAAAATAAACTGGGGGTCAAATTCTCCCAGAAAAACAACAGACAAGATACAAAGGCTGAGCAAAGATAGCAAGCTAAATATTTGTCAGCGCATTATATTGGAGAATTAATGTTGCTTATGGTTCACCTGAATTAGGACTGCAAGTGGGTGAGATGTTAGTGCACAATTGAGAGCTTCAAAATGAGGCCAGGAACAGCAAAAAAATTGTGCAATTCTGAATATGGACAAGCTAATCTTATTGCGTCACAGCACAGATATGCTTTGTTTGGACGATGTGCCTGAAAGATATTAAAGCTCTCTTGCATATTACTGTATGCTTATTTGACTTTGATTTCCATTTATTAAATAAATTCTCTGTAGCCTGGAATTGTTTTACATCCTGTGGTACAGGCCCATCTATCGAATTTAGCGGCGCTTTCTAAGGCGAAAATCGCTTTTTTTATTGCTCATTTTTGTGGTTAGGGGATTTGAACAATCCCTTAACCCCAAGTAATAAACATTGGTGCATAATTCATCCTGCAATGTGCATGACAGCTCAAATTTTGCAGCTTGTTGAGGAGAGGTGTGCTATTACTTAGTGTTCAACCATATGATTTTGGTGGAGAATGCGGGCAAAGAAAACTATGAAATGACATTAGGTCGCATCTAGAAACCATTCAGACTTGAAGGTGGGCACTTTTAATATTCAATTACCAATTGCCACAATAATTGGATGTAAAATTTTACAAAAGTTTTACAAATTATTAAGGATTTAACGATTAACCGCGAGCCGGTTGAAAATCGATTTAAATATGTGACGATTCAAATCGGTTGAGATGCTAAACAAATCGCGATTCATTTAGGGGTAGGAGTTTATATGAATGCATGTCTGAGGGGAACTTACTGTCTTTAGAAAAGTTTAGATG